>NW_027400285.1:0-3915 GCF_003265705.2 Callorhinus ursinus
TGACCCCCCACCACTCCAGCAACCCTCAGTTTGTTTCCTGAGATTAAGAATTCTTCATATCACTGAGATCATATGATACATGTCTTTCTCTGACTGACTTATTTCACTCAGCCTCATTCCTTTTTATGGCAGAAAAATATTCTATTGAATGGATTGTAGAATATTTTGTTTATCCGTTCATCTGCTGATAGACATTTGAGTTATTTCCACCTGTTGGCTATTGTGAATAGTTCTGCTATGAACATTCATGACCTATTTGAATCTGGCGGATTTGAGTACCTGTTTTCTTTTCTTTAAATTTTTTATTGTTATGTTAATCACCATACATTACATCATTAGTTTTTGATGTAGTGCTCCATGATTCATTGTTTGTGCATAACACCCAGTGCTCCACGCAGAACGTGCCCTCTTTAATACCCATCACCAGGCTAACCCATCCCCCCCACCCCCTCCCCTCCAGAACCCTCAGTTTGTTTCTCAGAGTCCATCGTCTCTCATGGTTCGTCTCCCCCTCCGATTTCCTCCCCTTCATTCTTCCCCTCCTGCTATCTTCTTCTTTTTTTTCTTACCATATATTGCATTATTTGTTTCAGAGGTACAGATCTGTGATTCAACAGTCTTGCACAATTCACAGCGCTCACCATAACACATACCCTCCCCAGTACCTATCACCCAGCCACCCCATCCACTGGGGAGGGTATGTGCTATGGTGAGCACTGTGAATTGTGCAAGACTGTTGAATCACAGATCTGTACCTCTGAAACAAATAATACAATATATGTTAAAAAGAAGAAGAAGAAGAAGAAGATAGCAGGAGGGAAGAATGAAGATGGGGAAATCGGAGGGGGAGACAAACCATGAGAGATGATGGACTCTGAAAAACAAACTGAGGGTTCTAAAGGGGGAGAGGGGTGGGGGATGGGTTAGCCTGGTGATGGGTATTAAAGAGGGCACATTCTGCGTGGAGCACTGGGTGTTATGCACAAACAATGAATAATGGAACATTACATCAAAAACTAATGATGTAATGTATGGTGATTAACATAACAATAAAAAATTAAAAAAAATTCCTCATATTGGTGAGGTGATATGATACATGTCTTTCTCTGATTGACTACTTCACTGAGCATAACACCCTCCAGTTCCATCCACGTCGTTGCAAATGGCAAGATCTCATTCCTTTTGACAGCTGCATAATATTCCATTGTATATATATATACCACTTCTTCTTTATCCATTCATCTGTCGATGGACATCTTGGCTCTTTCCACAGTTTGGCTATTGTGGATATTGCTGCTATAAACATCGGGGTGCACATACCCTTTGGATCACTACATTTGTAACTTTGGGGTAAATACCCAGTAGTGCAATTGCTGGATCGTATGGTAGCTCTATTTTCAACTTTTTGAGGAACCTCCATACTGTTTTCCAGAGGGGTTGCACCAGCTTGCATTCCCACCAACAGTGTAGGAGGGTTCCCCTTTCTCCGCATCCCTGCCAACATCTGTCTTTTCCTGACTTGTTAGTTTTAGCCATTCTGACGGGTGTGAGGTGGTATCTCATTGAGGTTTTGATTTGGATTTCCCTGATGCCGAGCGATGTTCAGCACTTTTTCATGTGTCTGTTCGCCGTTTGGATGTTTTCTTTGGAAAAAAGTCTGTTCATGTCTTTTGCCCATTTCTTGATCGGATTATTTGTTCTTTGGGTGTTGAGTTTGATAAGTTCTTCATAGATTTTGGATACTAGCCCTTTATCTGATATGTCATTTGCAAATATCTTCTCCCATTCTGTCGGCTGTCTTTTGGTTTTGTTAACTGTTCCTTTTGCTGTGCAAAAGCTTTTTATCTTCCTGAAATCCCAATAGTTCATTTTTGCCCTTGCCTCTCTTGTCTTTGGCAATGTTTCTGGGAAGAAGTTGCTGCGGCTGAGGTCGAAGAGGTTACTGCCTGTGTTCTCCTTTAGGATTTTGATGGACTCTGGTCTCACGTTTAGGCTTTCAACCATTTGGAGTCTATTTTTGTGTGTGGTGTAAGGAAATGGTCCAGTTTCATTCTTCTGCGCATGGCTGTCCAATTTTTCCAACACCATTTGTTGAAGAGACTGTCCTTTTTCCATTGGACATTCTTTCCTGCTTTGTCGAAGAGTAGTTAACCATAGAGTTGAGGGTCCATTTTCTGGGCTCTCTATTCTGTTCCATTGATCTACGTGTCTGTTTTTGTGCCAGTACCATACTGTCTTGAGGATGACAGCTTTGTAATAGAGCTTAAAGTCCGGAATTGTGATGCTGCCAGCTTTGCTTTTCTTTTTCAACATTCCTCTGGCTATTCGGGGTCTCTTCTGGTTCCATACGAATTTTAGGATTATTTGTTCCATTTCTTTGAGAAAAGTGGATGGTATTTTGATGGGGATTGCATTGAATGTGTAGATTGCTCTAGGTAGCATTGACATCTTCACAATGTTTGTTCTTCCAATCCATGAGCATGGAACGTGTTTCCATTTCTTTGTGTCTTCCTCAATTTCTTTCATGAATATTTTATAGTTTTCTGAGTACAGATCCTTTGCCTCTTTGGTTAAATTTATTCCTAGGTATCTTATGGTTTTGGGTGCAATTGTAAATGGGATCGACTCCTTGCTTTGTCTCTCTTCTGTCTTGTTGTTGGTGTATAGGAATGCCACTGATTTCTGTCTACCACTTGACTGAATTCCTGTATGAGTTCTAGCAGTTTTGGGGTGGAGTCTTTTGGCTTCTCCACATAAAGTATCATATCATCTGCAAAGAGTGAGAGTTTGACTTCCTCTTTGCCAATTTGGATGCCTTTGATTTCTTTTTGTTGTCTGATTGCTGAGGCTAGGACTTCTACTACTAAGTTGAATAGCAGTGGTGATAGTGGACATCCCTTCCGCGTTCCTGACCTTAGGGGGAAAGCTCTCAGTTTTTCCCCATTGAGAATGATATTCGCTGTAGGTTTTTCATAGATGGGTTTTATGATCTTGAGGTATGTAACCTCTATCCCTATACTCTGAAGAGTTTTGATCAAGAAAGGATGCTGTACTTTGTCAAATGCTTTTTCTGCATCTATTGAGAGGATCATATGATTCTTGTTCTTTCTTTTGTTAATGTATTGTATTCACGTTGATTGATTTGTGGATCTTGAACCAACCTTGCAACCCAGGGATAAATCCCACTTGGTCATGGTGAATAATCCTTTTAATGTACTGTTGGATCCTCTTGGCTAGTATTTTGGTGAGAATTTTTGCATCCATGTTCATCAAGGATATTGGTCTGTAATTCTCCTTTTTGATGGGGTCTTTGTCTGGTTTGGGGATCAAGGTAATGGTGGCCTCATAAAATGAGTTTGGAAGTTTTCCTTCCATTTCTATTTTTTGAAACAGTTTCAGAAGAATAGGTATTAATTCTTCTTTAAATGTCTGATAGAATTCCCTGGGAAGCCATCTGGCCCTGGGCTTTTGTTTGTTGGGAGATTTTTGATGACTGCTTCAATTTCCTTAGTGGTTATAGGTCTGTTGAGGTTTTCTATTTCTTCCTGGTTCAATTTTGGTAGTTGATATATCTCTAGGAATGCACCCATTTCTGCCAGGTTATCTAATATGCTGGCATAGAGTTGCTCATAATATGTTCTTATAATTGTTTGTATTTCTTTGGTGTTGGTTGTGATCGCTCCTCTTTCATTCATGATTTTGTTCATTTGGGTCATTTCTCTTTTCTTTTTGATAGGTCTGGCCAGGGGTTTATCAATCTTGTTAATTCTTTCAAAGAACCAGCTCCTAGTTTCATTGATCTGTTCTACTATTCTTTTGGTTTCTAGTTCATTGATTTCTGCTCTGATCTTTATTATTTTTCTTCTCTTGCTGGGTTTAGGCTTTATTTGCTGTTCTTTCTCCAGCTCCTTTAGG
>NW_027400285.1:4015-5778 GCF_003265705.2 Callorhinus ursinus
CTTTCTTGTTTCTTGAGAAAGGCTTGTATTGCTATATACTTTCCTCTCAGGACTGCCTTTGCTGTATGCCAAAGATTTTGAACAGTTGTGTTTTCATTTTCATTGGTTTCCATGAATTTTTTTTAATTCTTCTTTAATTTCCTGGTTGACCCATTCATTCTTTACTAGGATGCTCTTTAGCCTCCATGTATTTGAGTTCTTTCTGACTTTCCTCTTGTGATTGAGTTCTAGTTTCAAAGCATTGTGGTCTGAAAATATGCAGGGAATAATCCCCATCTTTTGGTACTGGTTGAGACCTGATTTGTGACCTAGGATGTGATCAATTCTGCAGAATGTTCCATGGGCACTAGAGAAGAATGTGTATTCCATTGCTTTGGGATGGAATGTTCTGAATATGTCTGTGAAGTCCATTTGGTCCAGTGTGTCATTTAAAGTCTTTATTTCCTTGTTGATCTTTTGCTTAGATGATCTGTCCATTTCAGTCAGGGGGGTGTTAACGTCCCCCACTATTATTGTATTGTTGTCAATGTGTTTCTTCACTTTTGTTATTAATTGCCTTATAAAATTCGCTGCTTCCATGTTAGGGGCATAGATTTACAATTGTAGATCTTCTTGTTGGATAGACCCTTTAGGTAGGATATAGTGTCCTTCTTCATCTCTTATTACAGTCTTTGGTATAAAATCTAATTTGTCTGATATAAGGATTGCCACCCCAGCTTTCTTTTGGTGTCCATTAGCATGGTAAATTATTTTCCACCCCCTCACTTTCAACCTGGGGGTGTCTTTGGGTCTAAAATGAGTCTCCTGCAGACAGCATATTGATGGGTCTTGGTTTTTAATCCAATCTGATAGCCTGTGTCTTTTGATTGAGGCATTTAGCCCATTTACATCCAGGGTAACTAATGAAAGGCATGAAAATAGTGCCACTGTATTGTCTGTAGGTGACTGTTACTGTATATTGTCTGTGTTCCTTTCTGATCTATGCTGCTTTTAGGCTCTCTCTTTGCTTAGAGGACCCCTTTCAGTATTTCTTGGAGGGCTGGTTTTGTGTTTGCAAATTCCTTTAGTTTTGGTTTGTCCTGGAAGCTTTTTATCTCTCCTTCTATTTTCAATGACAGCCTAGCTGGATATAGTATTCTTGGCTGCATATTTTTCTCGTTTAGTGCTCTGAAGATATCATGCCAGTCCTTTTTGGCCTGCCAGGTCTCTGTGGATAGGTCTGTTGCCAATCTAATATTTCTACCATTATAGGTTACATATCTCTTCTCCCGAGCTGCTTTCCGGATTTCCTCTTTGTCTCTGAGACTTGTAAGTTTTACTTTTAGATGTCGGGGTGTTGACCTATTTTTATTGATTTTGAGAGGGGTTCTCTGTGCCTCCTGGATTTTGATGCCTGTTTCCTTCCCCACATTAGGGAAGTTCTCTGTTATAATTTGCTCTAATATACCTTCTGCCTCTCTCTCTCTTTCTTCTTCTTCTGGGATCCCAATTATTCTAATGTTGTTTCGTCTTATGGTATCGCTTATCTCTTGAATTCTGCCCTCGTGATCCAGTAGTTGTTTATCTCTTTTTCTCAACTTCTTTATTCTCCATCATTTGGTCTTCTATATCGCTGATTCTCTCTTCTGCCTCATTTATCCTAGCAGTTAGTGCCCCCATTTTTTATTGCACCTCCTTAATAGCCTTTTTGATTTCGATTTGGTTAGATTTTAGTTCTTTTATTTCTCCAGAAAGAGTGTCTCTAATAATTTCCATGCTTTTTT
>NW_027400286.1:0-5777 GCF_003265705.2 Callorhinus ursinus
GCTGAGAGCTTCCTACAGGTTGGATTTTTTTAAGTTCTGTTACTATTTCCTTCCCCATTTTTCTGTTTTTCTCTTCTTTCTAGATCAAGTGTATGGAATTGACAAAAGAGGGAAGGGTGTTTCGATTAAAGACCAAAACCAACAGCAAGAATGTTTTCCAGATTTTGTCCCTGTCAAGGTTGACAGCATCTGGGAGAGGACAGAGAGTGTGTGAGTGTATTTCTGGTGTCTACCTGCTGTTTCAGGTACAAAGAGACACGCCAGATGTGTTCGTGTTCGTGGGCGCTGACAAGAATGCACGGAGCCACAAGCCAGGCTCCCGAAGCTACTGCTGTTGACCATCATCACTGTCTTATCTGGCCAGGCGTGTAAACATGCCAGGCTCCGTACCACACACGTGGATAAAGGATGGTCTCTACCAGATCCAGACCTCCTAAAAGTGGCCCAGGGACACCCCCCAGACGCTGGGAGCCATCACACAGGATTCAGAATGGCAGGGTCCCACTCAGCACATGCAACGACTTCTCGTGTAGGGTCTGTGGTACGAGACCAAGGCAGGCAGCATACAAGGGGACAGAGAGAGCCACGTCCCTCTCTGAAAGGGCTTTAGGAATTAGTCAAGCGTGAAAGAGGAGGTGGGGGTGGGGGCTTGGGGGGGAGCCTCGGGACCTCCCCCCAGCTGGCCCCAATGGAGGGGCCCCTCCTCTCAGGGGCTGCTGCCCCTGCGCGTCCCTGGGAGCCCAGCGTGGATGATAAACTCATCAGCTGGAACGCGCCCGCTGAGCAGGCGTGCAGCAGAGGTGCGGCTAGCACCAGTGGTCTTGGTTGGGGTGGTGGTAGCTATGCCGAACCTGGCCGCCCGAGCTGAGCCCTAGAGTGCAGTGTCAGCCGTTGGGCACGCGGTGGAGGGGGTGCGACTGGGAGGTCAGAGAGGACACATAGGAAGTCCGGGAGGAGCGGCCTGAGTTGGTGGCCACAGCCTCCTCGAAGGTAAGCGTGTCCTCGGGCTGGGTGCGGGCAGTGTCTTCACTGTCCAGACGCTGCCCCAAGTAAGGGTCAGAGCCGATCCTAGAGCCGGCAGCCAGGGGCTGGCTGAGGGGTTCTCTCTGGAGCAGAGCATTGTGTTTGGAAAGGCCATGGCTAAGCCGGCCTGGGGAAAAGGTGGGGAGGTTGGTCTGTGCCCCCGCAAAGTGGACAGGCGAAGAGTTGGCCGTCTTGTAGGTGACACTGGGACGGGGCTCAGCGAAGTCTGGGGGAGCTGCCTCCGCCCACCACGGCCAGGGGTGCTAGCACTGGATGTTGACAACAAGGGGCTCCCATTCACTGAACCACCACCCCACAGGCAAATAGAACAGAGAAAAAAAAATCAAAGTCCCAGACCAGGGGCCAATGCAGGTGAGAACCATGGAGGTGGGGGGTGAGGCATGGAGAGAGGCAGGCACCCTGGGAGGGGATCGGTAGGGTGTGTGGTGGAGGGGAGAAAGCCGCTGGTGCCGGTAGGCCAGGGGAGGTGGTTGGGGAACAGTGGGTAACAAAGGGACAGGCACAGCTCGGGGAGAAGGGAGACCAGAGGCCAGTCCAGGACAGTTGGGAGGGGAGGATCGGGCTGGTGCAGGAGGAATGGAGCAAGGATGGGGGCAGCGCAGACTCGGGCCTGGGAACCAGGACATGAAGGAGGATTCGGAGCATGGTGGGGGGGCTCATAAGGAGGGGCAGTGAGGGGGGTCCTGTCTTACTGGTCTTCGGGGTCCTGGCTCCTGCCCAGCTGTTGGTGACGTGGGGTGGCTGCTGAGGGAGGGTTTGGGCTGCGAGGGCTCCCGGCCCCCAAAGCGGTCACAGGAGTAGAGACGCTGCTTCTCCAAGGAAGAGGAGGTGGGCTGGCTCCGCTCTTGGGACCGGCCCCGCTCCTGTCTGCGCTCCCTCCGGCAGCCTGTGGGCCCCTCTCCCGGGGGTGGGCCTGGCCCTGCAGCACTGCTGGGTGCTGGCCAGGAAGAGCGGAAGTCAGCACAGCGAGCCAGGTGGGGAGACAGACTCCCAGCCCAGACCCGGGCGACAGGGCCAGCGGGGGACCAAGCGGGAGAGCTGAGGTTCGTGGGTGATCCTGCCTGGTCCCCAGACCTGGGACTCACAGCCCCCTACTCAAAAAGAATCCTCTGGCATTAGGTTTTCAAATTGATTTTTAACTCGGAAAGAACTAGTTACTGAAAACAAGGCACTGCACCAAAAGTCAGCACTATAGTGAGCTCCCCTTCATGGACCTCTGGCACCTCGAAGCCAACACAGCCCTTCCTGGCCTCCCTCACCCAGCATGTGCCATCCCAACCTTCCCTGATTCAAGAAATGGGGGCTCAATCCCATTTCTTAGGCCAAATATACTGCAGGCATCCCTGTCTCCATTCCTTCTCACCAGCTTCATCAGCTCATTTCCTTCAAAAACCAGCTAGACTCTTACCACTTCTCAGCACCCTGGACTAAGCAACATCCACCTCCCCTGAGCTGCTGCAATAGCTTCCTCACAGATCTTCCTGCTCTGCCCCACCCAAGAGCCAAGTGGGTCCACTAAACACAGGTGAGATCAGGTCACTTTTCCTCTCAATGACCCCTCACTCCCTGCAAAAGCCAAAGTTCACACAACTGCCCATAGCTCTGTGAAACTCTCAGGCTGCTCTTTTATAGTGGTCTCTGTTCAGTCCACTCCAGCCACACCAGCGTCTGCTCTTTCCTAAACACACCAAGAACAACCCCACCACCCTGAACAGCCACCCTGGAGGACATTTCTTCATGGACTTTTGTCCCTGGGTATGCAGCCAGCACGAGGGCCAGATGTGCACTAGACTAGCAGGCAGATCAGAGACCTGGGTCCCCCCCCCCGACACTGGGGTGTGCCTGCATGGCCAGCGCACGGCACAAGTTGAGCCCACTTCCCATTAACAATGGCTGGGAGTAGCCATTGTTTTCCTGCAGGGCAGCTGTCCAATGCCAGGCCTGACTGATACTGGGGCTCACATGTGACACATAGACCAGGGAGGAAAAGAGATCTTTGAGCACAAAGACTTAAAACTGAGGCTTGTTTCATAGGCCTGCCTCAACTCTTGTAGCATGAGGCAGGACATTAATAAATGAAGAGATGAAATGAATGTAATAGCTAAAGTTCAGAGAAATGATGTCATTTGGAGAAAGTGTAGGCCTAAGGATACTTGTCCATCTGATAAAAAAACAAAGAGTCAGAAAACTCTTTCCAGGCAGCTTAGCTAAGCAGATCGGTCTGATCTCCCTCCATAAAAAGAAGAACCTCCACGGGCCCTGGAATGCATCTGCCTGGGATTAACTGTGCTGGGCATCTCCCAGCACAGGCCTTACAGCATCCTGGTGCATCTGCATAAACAAACACGTGTGTGGGCACCTCAAGAAGGAGCCCCAGGCAGGGTTTTATGTCAGCACCCTTCCTCCACAAGTCCCTATGAAGCGCTCCTTTCTTCCCTCCTAGGGTCATGTGGTGGGCTTGCCTTAATGAAGGGGAGCCTGGAGACAGTGAGACACATTCACCCCCTCCCCACAACCCCCAAACCAGGATGGGCCACAGAGAGTGTGTCACATCTCAGAACAAAAGCTGACATGCAGCACTTTCGAGCACACAGGGAGGTGCCTGAGGCAGAAACAAGCTACTCTGCCTGCCTTGGAGCCTGGAGCCTAGAGAATTGCAGTCCTGTGAGCCACGGGGCAGGTGGAGGCACTCACTCTGGCCAGTTGAGTTCCTTGGGTCCCTGAGTAGCACACACTGTGTCCCCCTGCCCTGCCCTGCCCCCGCCCCCGGCCCCGATTCCACACACCCTGCAGTCAACAAGGTGAGCAGATGCAAAGCCTATGGCCAGCACACCGAAAAAGGCCCTGCTGGACACCTTCTGTCCTCCCAGACTCTTGGCTGCAGCTTCACCAGAGGCCTTCTGGCCACCCCCAGGGATCTGAGCTGAGGTGGTCAAGGCCAGCCTCACCTGGGGCTCTCAGGTTGACCTCCCTCATGGACTTACTTCATCTGTCCCGAGGCCCAGGAACCCTTAGGGAAGGAAGGAGGAAGAGGGGAGAAGAAGCAGGGAAGGCCCACTGAGGGGAAGCCAGCACGAGCTGGGGTCGGAGCGGGTGGCCTTCTGGGTTGGCACACGCCCTGTCCCTCCTGAACGGAGGAGCATGTGAGCCTGCGCTGACTCCCCAAACAACACACCTGAACAACAGCATCAAGGCTTGCACAAACGTCCTGAAGTTGTTGTGCCGGTTGATGCTGGTGTCATCATCCAGGGCAATATTTCCTAAAACCTGAAATGAGAAAGAAGGCTGCAAGGCTGGTCCTGTTGGGCCCTCAGGAGCTGTGGCCAGGCAGAAGAGGATGTGTGCACGTGAGGACCCACAAGGCACAGGACGCTGCCCTTAGCCACCACCACTGCGGCAGGGGCTGGAGGGGCCGGCACTTCCAGCCAAACACGTCACTGCCTGCACCCCACCCCAGCTCCGCATGTCTACACCTGCAAGTCCGTATGCCGAGTAAAAATGCCACCCGGAGCTAAGTTTACATGGGCTGCGCTATATATAAGACAGGAAGCATTTGAAATTTCACCCTATCATCAATGAGTCCGAAGCAATAATTTTATTGGTAATAGCTATGAGGTCAACTTGAAAGTTTCTTTCTAAATTTCTGTGCAAATATCACAATGGGCTTTCTATCCATTTTAATTGATTTATTTTTAGGGTTAGGAATGCAAACAAGTCAGTAACTGTACTTGGCTTAAAATCTGGAATCTGGCTGAAAAATTTATGAACTATCACATATTCACCAAAAACAAAGTTCAGTGACCCTTCTGGTCTTATAAATTCCCAAACCAAAGCACGCACAAATATATATATTTTTTAAATAGCATCCGATCTCAACAAATTTTAAAGGAAGAGAACCTTTTCAATCCCTGAAGTAGAGTTTAAAAATCACTTTTCAGCTAACTTTTAAGACAATGGTTTCTCCCACTATAATTTAACATTTGGATCCATCTGCCATCCCACTGTTGAAAAGTGGCCAGATGCCAAAGATTTAAAACTGGAACACCGCTTTGTCTTTTAAATGTTTTTCCAAGTAGCTGACAAAGGGTTCTTTGGCAAAATAAAGGCAATCTAACTTATCCAAGCTGAACTTGACAGTACAGTGATCTGGTGTGATCCTGTTGAATTTTTTCTTCTGTAATATATAATTTCCTGTAAAGGATCAGGTCAACTATCTGGACTAACAGAATGACCAGCAGGTGCTTTGCAGGCCAATTAGCACCAGGCAGATGTGCTCAAAAGCTCCACCAACATGGAGGCCGGGCACCCAATCAAACATGCCCATCAACACCCTAACAGCCCAATGGGGTTCCACTCAGGAGCACAACAGAGCATTTTCCCACAGACAGTGGAGCTACGCCTCACTAGTGGGCTCTGGGTGACAGGCCCAAAGCCGTGGTGCCCAGCCTCCGTGTCCTTATTGGTAGAACAGCCTTTCTGAGAATTACGTTCACAAAGTGCTTCAAACATAGAAATGTTCCCCAAGGGCCAATCTGTCATTGATACCATTTGATGACCATGATCAGTGCCCTTCTGCCCCAGGGCACAGGGCCCCCCCCTTCTGCTCCCTGTCCCATCAGGCGCACCCACCTGCATGCCGATGATGGCGTAGATGAAGAACAGCATGGCGATGAGCAGACACATGTAGGCAGGGCCTGTGGAGACAGGCAGAGAGGCAAACATCTCTTCTGAGG
>NW_027400287.1:0-5777 GCF_003265705.2 Callorhinus ursinus
GCTGAGAGCTTCCTACAGGTTGGATTTTTTTAAGTTCTGTTACTATTTCCTTCCCCATTTTTCTGTTTTTCTCTTCTTTCTAGATCAAGTATATGGAATTGACAAAAGAGGGAAGGGTGTTTCGATTAAAGACCAAAACCAACAGCAAGAATGTTTTCCAGATTTTGTCCCTGTCAAGGTTGACAGCATCTGGGAGAGGACAGAGAGTGTGTGAGTGTATTTCTGGTGTCTACCTGCTGTTTCAGGTACAAAGAGACACGCCAGATGTGTTCGTGTTCGTGGGCGCTGACAAGAATGCACGGAGCCACAAGCCGGGCTCCCGAAGCTACTGCTGTTGACCATCATCACTGTCTTATCTGGCCAGGCGTGTAAACATGCCAGGCTCCGTACCACACACGTGGATAAAGGATGGTCTCTACCAGATCCAGACCTCCTAAAAGTGGCCCAGGGACACCCCCCAGACGCTGGGAGCCATCACACAGGATTCAGAATGGCAGGGTCCCACTCAGCACATGCAACGACTTCTCGTGTAGGGTCTGTGGTACGAGACCCAGGCAGGCAGCATACAAGGGGACAGAGAGAGCCACATCCCTCTCTGAAAGGGCTTTAGGAATTAGTCAAGCGTGAAAGAGGAGGTGGGGGTGGGGGCTTGGGGGGGAGCCTCGGGACCTCCCCCCAGCTGGCCCCAATGGAGGGGCCCCTCCTCTCAGGGGCTGCTGCCCCTGCGCGTCCCTGGGAGCCCAGCGTGGATGATAAACTCATCAGCTGGAACGCGCCCGCTGAGCAGGCGTGCAGCAGAGGTGCGGCTAGCACCAGTGGTCTTGGTTGGGGTGGTGGTAGCTATGCCGAACCTGGCCGCCCGAGCTGAGCCCTAGAGTGCAGTGTCAGCCGTTGGGCACGCGGTGGAGGGGGTGCGACTGGGAGGTCAGAGAGGACACATAGGAAGTCCGGGAGGAGCGGCCTGAGTTGGTGGCCACAGCCTCCTCGAAGGTAAGCGTGTCCTCGGGCTGGGTGCGGGCAGTGTCTTCACTGTCCAGACGCTGCCCCAAGTAAGGGTCAGAGCCGATCCTAGAGCCGGCAGCCAGGGGCTGGCTGAGGGGTTCTCTCTGGAGCAGAGCATTGTGTTTGGAAAGGCCATGGCTAAGCCGGCCTGGGGAAAAGGTGGGGAGGTTGGTCTGTGCCCCCGCAAAGTGGACAGGCGAAGAGTTGGCCGTCTTGTAGGTGACACTGGGACGGGGCTCAGCGAAGTCTGGGGGAGCTGCCTCCGCCCACCACGGCCAGGGGTGCTAGCACTGGATGTTGACAACAAGGGGCTCCCATTCACTGAACCACCACCCCACAGGCAAATAGAACAGAGAAAAAAAAATCAAAGTCCCAGACCAGGGGCCAATGCAGGTGAGAACCATGGAGGTGGGGGGTGAGGCATGGAGAGAGGCAGGCACCCTGGGAGGGGATCGGTAGGGTGTGTGGTGGAGGGGAGAAAGCCGCTGGTGCCGGTAGGCCAGGGGAGGTGGTTGGGGAACAGTGGGTAACAAAGGGACAGGCACAGCTCGGGGAGAAGGGAGACCAGAGGCCAGTCCAGGACAGTTGGGAGGGGAGGATCGGGCTGGTGCAGGAGGAATGGAGCAAGGATGGGGGCAGCGCAGACTCGGGCCTGGGAACCAGGACATGAAGGAGGATTCGGAGCATGGTGGGGGGGCTCATAAGGAGGGGCAGTGAGGGGGGTCCTGTCTTACTGGTCTTCGGGGTCCTGGCTCCTGCCCAGCTGTTGGTGACGTGGGGTGGCTGCTGAGGGAGGGTTTGGGCTGCGAGGGCTCCCGGCCCCCAAAGCGGTCACAGGAGTAGAGACGCTGCTTCTCCAAGGAAGAGGAGGTGGGCTGCCTCCGCTCTTGGGACCGGCCCCGCTCCTGTCTGCGCTCCCTCCGGCAGCCTGTGGGCCCCTCTCCCGGGGGTGGGCCTGGCCCTGCAGCACTGCTGGGTGCTGGCCAGGAAGAGTGGAAGTCAGCACAGCGAGCCAGGTGGGGAGACAGACTCCCAGCCCAGACCCGGGCGACAGGGCCAGCGGGGGACCAAGCGGGAGAGCTGAGGTTCGTGGGTGATCCTGCCTGGTCCCCAGACCTGGGACTCACAGCCCCCTACTCAAAAAGAATCCTCTGGCATTAGGTTTTCAAATTGATTTTTAACTCGGAAAGAACTAGTTACTGAAAACAAGGCACTGCACCAAAAGTCAGCACTATGGTGAGCGTCCCTTCATGGACCTCTGGCACCTCGAAGCCAACACAGCCCTTCCTGGCCTCCCTCACCCAGCATGTGCCATCCCAACCTTCCCTGATTCAAGAAATGGGGGCTCAATCCCATTTCTTAGGCCAAATATACTGCAGGCATCCCTGTCTCCATTCCTTCTCACCAGCTTCATCAGCTCATTTCCTTCAAAAACCAGCTAGACTCTTACCACTTCTCAGCACCCTGGACTAAGCAACATCCACCTCCCCTGAGCTGCTGCAATAGCTTCCTCACAGATCTTCCTGCTCTGCCCCACCCAAGAGCCAAGTGGGTCCACTAAACACAGGTGAGATCAGGTCACTTTTCCTCTCAATGACCCCTCACTCCCTGCAAAAGCCAAAGTTCACACAACTGCCCATAGCTCTGTGAAACTCTCAGGCTGCTCTTTTACAGTGGTCTCTGCTCAGTCCACTCCAGCCACACCAGCGTCTGCTCTTTCCTAAACACACCAAGAACAACCCCACCACCCTGAACAGCCACCCTGGAGGACATTTCTTCATGGACTTTTGTCCCTGGGTATGCAGCCAGCACGAGGGCCAGATGTGCACTAGACTAGCAGGCAGATCAGAGACCTGGGTCCCCCCCCCCGACACTGGGGTGTGCCTGCATGGCCAGCGCACGGCACAAGTTGAGCCCACTTCCCATTAACAATGGCTGGGAGTAGCCATTGTTTTCCTGCAGGGCAGCTGTCCAATGCCAGGCCTGACTGATACT
Organism: Callorhinus ursinus; assembly: GCF_003265705.2. Lineage (NCBI taxonomy): Eukaryota > Metazoa > Chordata > Mammalia > Carnivora > Otariidae > Callorhinus > Callorhinus ursinus. The sequence continues at coordinate 2,998 of NW_027400287.1, forward strand.
GGGGCTCACATGTGACACATAGACCAGGGAGGAAAAGAGATCTTTGAGCACAAAGACTTAAAACTGAGGCTTGTTTCATAGGCCTGCCTCAACTCTTGTAGCATGAGGCAGGACATTAATAAATGAAGAGATGAAATGAATGTAATAGCTAAAGTTCAGAGAAATGATGTCATTTGGAGAAAGTGTAGGCCTAAGGATACTTGTCCATCTGATAAAAAAACAAAGAGTCAGAAAACTCTTTCCAGGCAGCTTAGCTAAGCAGATCGGTCTGATCTCCCTCCATAAAAAGAAGAACCTCCACGGGCCCTGGAATGCATCTGCCTGGGATTAACTGTGCTGGGCATCTCCCAGCACAGGCCTTACAGCATCCTGGTGCATCTGCATAAACAAACACGTGTGTGGGCACCTCAAGAAGGAGCCCCAGGCAGGGTTTTATGTCAGCACCCTTCCTCCACAAGTCCCTATGAAGCGCTCCTTTCTTCCCTCCTAGGGTCATGTGGTGGGCTTGCCTTAATGAAGGGGAGCCTGGAGACAGTGAGACACATTCACCCCCTCCCCACAACCCCCAAACCAGGATGGGCCACAGAGAGTGTGTCACATCTCAGAACAAAAGCTGACATGCAGCACTTTCGAGCACACAGGGAGGTGCCTGAGGCAGAAACAAGCTACTCTGCCTGCCTTGGAGCCTGGAGCCTAGAGAATTGCAGTCCTGTGAGCCACGGGGCAGGTGGAGGCACTCACTCTGGCCAGTTGAGTTCCTTGGGTCCCTGAGTAGCACACACTGTGTCCCCCTGCCCTGCCCTGCCCCCGCCCCCGGCCCCGATTCCACACACCCTGCAGTCAACAAGGTGAGCAGATGCAAAGCCTATGGCCAGCACACCGAAAAAGGCCCTGCTGGACACCTTCTGTCCTCCCAGACTCTTGGCTGCAGCTTCACCAGAGGCCTTCTGGCCACCCCCAGGGATCTGAGCTGAGGTGGTCAAGGCCAGCCTCACCTGGGGCTCTCAGGTTGACCTCCCTCATGGACTTACTTCATCTGTCCCGAGGCCCAGGAACCCTTAGGGAAGGAAGGAGGAAGAGGGGAGAAGAAGCAGGGAAGGCCCACTGAGGGGAAGCCAGCACGAGCTGGGGTCGGAGCGGGTGGCCTTCTGGGTTGGCACACGCCCTGTCCCTCCTGAACGGAGGAGCATGTGAGCCTGCGCTGACTCCCCAAACAACACACCTGAACAACAGCATCAAGGCTTGCACAAACGTCCTGAAGTTGTTGTGCCGGTTGATGCTGGTGTCATCATCCAGGGCAATATTTCCAAAAACCTGAAATGAGAAAGAAGGCTGCAAGGCTGGTCCTGTTGGGCCCTCAGGAGCTGTGGCCAGGCAGAAGAGGATGTGTGCACGTGAGGACCCACAAGGCACAGGACGCTGCCCTTAGCCACCACCACTGCGGCAGGGGCTGGAGGGGCCAGCACTTCCAGCCAAACACGTCACTGCCCGCACCCCACCCCAGCTCCGCATGTCTACACCTGCAAGTCCGTATGCCGAGTAAAAATGCCACCCGGAGCTAAGTTTACATGGGCTGCGCTATATATAAGACAGGAAGCATTTGAAATTTTACCCTATCATCAATGAGTCCGAAGCAATAATTTTATTGGTAATAGCTATGAGGTCAACTTGAAAGTTTCTTTCTAAATTTCTGTGCAAATATCACAATGGGCTTTCTATCCATTTTAATTGATTTATTTTTAGGGTTAGGAATGCAAACAAGTCAGTAACTGTACTTGGCTTAAAATCTGGAATCTGGCTGAAAAATTTATGAACTATCACATATTCACCAAAAACAAAGTTCAGTTACCCTTCTGGTCTTATAAATTCCCAAACCAAAGCACGCACAAATATATATATTTTTTAAATAGCATCCGATCTCAACAAATTTTAAAGGAAGAGAACCTTTTCAATCCCTGAAGTAGAGTTTAAAAATCACTTTTCAGCTAACTTTTAAGACAATGGTTTCTCCCACTATAATTTAACATTTGGATCCATCTGCCATCCCACTGTTGAAAAGTGGCCAGATGCCAAAGATTTAAAACTGGAACACCGCTTTGTCTTTTAAATGTTTTTCCAAGTAGCTGACAAAGGGTTCTTTGGCAAAATAAAGGCAATCTAACTTATCCAAACTGAACTTGACAGTACAGTGATCTGGTGTGATCCTGTTGAATTTTTTCTTCTGTAATATATAATTTCCTGTAAAGGATCAGGTCAACTATCTGGACTAACAGAATGACCAGCAGGTGCTTTGCAGGCCAATTAGCACCAGGCAGATGTGCTCAAAAGCTCCACCAACATGGAGGCCGGGCACCCAATCAAACATGCCCATCAACACCCTAACAGCCCAATGGGGTTCCACTCAGGAGCACAACAGAGCATTTTCCCACAGACAGTGGAGCTACGCCTCACTAGTGGGCTCTGGGTGACAGGCCCAAAGCCGTGGTGCCCAGCCTCCGTGTCCTTATTGGTAGAACAGCCTTTCTGAGAATTACGTTCACAAAGTGCTTCAAACATAGAAATGTTCCCCAAGGGCCAATCTGTCATTGATACCATTTGATGACCATGATCAGTGCCCTTCTGCCCCAGGGCACAGGGCCCCCCCTTCTGCTCCCTGTCCCATCAGGCGCACCCACCTGCATGCCGATGATGGCGTAGATGAAAAACAGCATGGCGATGAGCAGACACATGTAGGGCAGGGCCTGTGGAGACAGGCAGAGAGGCAAACATCTCTTCTGAGG
>NW_027400288.1:0-5901 GCF_003265705.2 Callorhinus ursinus
GAGACCCTGGCGCTGTCCAGGAAGAAATGGCACCTGCTCTTGCCCCATCCCCTGCCCCTGTCCCTGCTACAGTTCCTGCCATTCCCCCTTCCCCCACCCCAGACCGTGCCCCTGCCTCGGACCCAGATCCTGACCCTGCTCCTGCCCCTTCCCTTACCCCTGCCTCTGCCCCTGCTTGTGCCCCTGCCCCTGCCCCTGTTCCTGCTCCTGCCCTGCCAGAGCCACTGTCCCTGACCCAGATCCTACCCTTGCTCCTGCCCCTGTCCGTACTCCTGCGAGAGACCCTGACCCTTCCCCTGCCCCTGCCAGTGGTCCCCTTCCTGCCCCTGACCCAGATCCTGTTCCTGCTCCTGCCCTGGATCCTGCACCTGCCACTACTGCTGACCCTGTCCCTCCCCTTGTCCCTGCCCCTGCCCCTGCCCCTGTTCTTACCTCTGTCCCTGCCCATGTCCCTGCCCGTATCCTGAGCCCTGCCCCTACTCCTGCTCCTGCAGGGCTCCCACAGCCACATCCAGAGCCCACAGCCCTGCAGGGAGAGCTCCTTGTACAATCACCCTTAGTTGCATCGCCGGAACCCGAGACCCCACCCGAATGTTTCATCCCCTCCCCCTGTGTTATTTCTCTCTGGTACATATTAACTGTTATTTTATCCTTCCATGTCCTATATACTGTTTATTATTTGTTTTAAATAAAATTACTTGTTTCAATTGTACACGTCATGAGCATTAAGTACATGCCCAACGCTGTGCCACCACACCCCAGAACATTGCCGCAGAATATCTCATTCCCCAAAGGAGTCCCCGAACCAGAAGCCCTCCCTGCCCATTTCTCCTCCAGCCCAGACCCCAGAAACCCTTAAGCTGATTTCTCTTTTTGTTCCTTTACCTATTCCTGATGTTTCTGTAAGTGGAATCACGGAATAGGGGCCTTTTTTTCTGCCCATCTCTTTTCAAAGGGAACTCGTTTTCTTCTTTGTTTGTCATTCAATTTCCCTTATTTGATATTGAAATCCCCGATGGATTACACATCAGATGTAATCATAGAGGCCACTTGAGGAATTATGGGCACCATCTCGGGGCCGAGAACCCTGGTCCTACTCGGAAAACACAGCCTGACCCCAGACAGGACAGGGCTGGTTCCTCCTGAGACCCACAGAGAAACCAGGGAAATGCAGAAAGCTGGAAGACACACCAAAAAGGGAAAACCATTGCTCACACCCCAAGGCCAGAGAAAGGTTTCCCAAGTCTCTGGTCCAAATAATACACCAAGTCCCTGGGTTCCACAGGGACACCAAACGCATGCAAGTCCAAGGGAGGAAGACAGGCACGTGGGGAGTCAGAGATGCGGTAGCTCCCGGGGAGGGACTCTGGCATAGGAAACCCTATGGAAGTAGTGCTGGTCACCCTCAGACTGGCAGGTGTCTGGTCTGGGGACCAGCAGCCCTGGGGAGAACGTGAAGAAGTGGAGATCCCCAGCAGGTACCCTGGAAAGAAGAGTATCAGACACCCCTTTCTGGGGGAACAGTGAGCACCACCCATACCAGGCCGCAGGTGCAACCCATCACCAACTATGTTCAGCCTTGGACCCACCCCCGGAAACTCTGGCTCGGTTTTTCACAGATGTGTTTTCAGGAGTGTTCATCACAGCCGTGGTGGAGAGAGCAGGGAATACAACCACATTAATGCACAAGAGATGGATGGGATCCACAGTCCCAGTCCTCATGATAGAGGATACATAGAGTCCTGTAGCAGTCCAGCACCATAGCCACTGTCACATTTTTATTCGGGGCACAGGATCTGGGAAACCCCTCCTGAGACCCCTCCTGCCACCCTGTTCCTGGGAACATTCAGAATTGGAGGAGGAGGAGGTGGAGGGGATCCAGAATGACAGAGGGCCAAGGAGAAGGAAGGTCAGCACTGGGAGGACCTGAGCCACCATCCAGGGCCCGGGCTGTGGTGCCCTCGGACCTCACCCCAAATAAGGGCTCCTGATGGGTGGACCCAGCTTCTGTGGTTTCCCTCCCTCCCTCCCTCTCACTCGCTCACTCCTTCCCCCTTTCCTCCCTCATTCAGCAGAGGATCTGGGGTCCCTGCTGTGTACTGAGCACTGGGGCTTCATCAGTGAGCACCCCCAACCCACATGGTCATGTCCACTGTGGGAGGTGACAGGGGTCAGTCCTCAGGGCTAGGAGTGATGATTAGCACCAAGAATCTATTCCTGAAAACAGAGACCAGTTGCACAAAGAAAAGAATGGAGAGACCCATGCTTAGCACTTCCTCTAGAAAAATCTAGTCCTGAAAAGTGATGAAGAGTAAGTATAACCTAGACTTCCTGCAATGAGAGTTCTAGTGTCAGGTATGCACTGATTCCTAGAACCAACAAAGTAAATTATCCAGTGTCGACTGGGGTGTTGTGAGCCAACTTTTCTGACCAAATGACAGCATTTCAGCCAAAATCTCCAGGGCTTCCGAGGTTTCCCAAGGGACTCTGTGATCCTCTGATCCTTCCATCAACCTCCTTGGGAAGCTCTGTCTTGTTTTACTTGTGCCTGCCTCTTCTGGGAACCTCCTGTGGCCTCCTCGACAGGGCCACCCCCACCAGGACTCCCAACCTGGACTCCCTTTGCCCCGTGGCCTGGCGCCCGCATCCCGTGAAGTTCCTGTGAGCCAGGTGCATTGTGCAAAGCCTGTGCACACCTTCTGGGGTCACCTGGCGTCTCCCTTGCAGCAGCCTGCATCTTCCTGTACAGGGTCTCCTCTGAGCAGTCTGTGAGGCCGGACTGTGCCCATGTCATGGGCATGGAAGCAAGAGTCCAGAAGTTTCCGACGACCTGTTCCCAGTCCCAGTTTGTGAAGCCTGGGCCAAGAATGGTAGGAAAGCAGAGGAGGACTTGGGCCCAGGGAGCCTGAGGGAGGACGTGGCACAGTGAGCCTTCAGGACAGTGCGCACCGTGGGAGCCTGGCGCTCAGACCTGCTGGGAGACCACGTCCCACCCTCACTGGCTTTGTCTCCAGGGCTGGAGGTCGTCAGGGTATCCACCCTCCGCGGCTGCAGGCTGGCAGTGGCTGGCAGGATGGGAGGCACCTGGTGCAGGAGAGAAGCCTCGGCAGAGAGGAGGGGGCAGGCACTCCCCCATCGGCAGGTGCACTGGGGCAGGCTGAGGAGGCATCTGCAGATAGCAGTGCCTGCAACTGGAGTCTTTACACAGACCCCCTCCTCAGGCTCAGCACAAGCTTGCCTGGATGGCCTTTGTCCCCCAAATACAAAGTCTGGCCCAGTACGCCCCTCAAGCCCCGACTCCCAATCATTTGTACTCAGCTGAAGTGACAAGAAATGGCCAGTAGTTTAGGTGGTTCTGGGTGCACAGGGACATTTGATTTTCTGGCCTGAGCTGCAACGTTGCTGGCATTTTAAAGATCTCAAGGCCTTGATTCAAAAACAGTAGGATGCCGGGAACCACAGACAGCGTTATGGAAACCTTCTTCTGCTCCTTGCAGCCCTCCCATCCCACCAGCGCTGCTCAGAATCTCTCCAGGTCACAGACCCACAGTCTTGGGACCTCAGATGTCCCAGACAATGTGCCTTCAAAAAGCGATCCCGGTGGAGCAGCAGGACACACTGCAGGTTCCAGCAAATTCGCCTCTAAGAACCTGAGGGTACTGCTGGAAGAGCTGTCTGAAAACAGCCAGCTCAGGTTTCCCAGGAAGATACCAGAGTTAGAGGAGTAACTGAGGAGCATCTGAAGTTCAGGTAGGGGAAGTCAGAGCTTCCAGACACTTCTGCCCTAAAGCTCCTCATTCCTCAGCCTTTCTTCCAGTGGTTCTAGTTGGTTTCTATTTGCCCCAACTGTTATCCATTGCCTTAGGCAGCAGAGACTCACGAATGCCTTTAAATGTTTTGGACATTGAATGTCCTCCACTAGCCACTTCACTACTGGGAGAGTTGGTAGCAAGCAAGATGTCCCAGAGGACTCCAAGCGTCTGGATTGGTGTTTCCCTCTCCTGAGATGGGGACACCTGTGGGAGGTGTAAGTGGTCAGCTGGGGGAGGGGGGCAGGCACCTGATGTGGACAGATGGGGGTAGGGGAGGCCCGAGGCCTCCGGGATATTTGTCTGGCATCCGGACTGAACAGGTCTTCAAAGCTGCAGACTGGGTGGGATCATCTTCAGGCTGAGGAGGAAGGTGAGGGGAGCAGAGGGGACTGAGGAGGTTCGGCTTAGACAGGAGAGGGCTGAGTCACAATTTCGGGGAGAAAGTGGGTCTGGTTCAGGCTCACATGGACAGACCTTGAGGTCATTATGCCATGTGAAATAAGCCAGTCCCTAAAGGACCGACCTCGGAGGACCCCACTTGTGAGGGATGGACAGCACTCCCATTCACAGAGGTGGAGGTAGCTGCTGGGGGCCAAGGCTGGGGAAGGGGAATGGGGGGTTAGGTTCTCGTGGGTAAAAGTTCATTTTGGGATGCTTAAAATATGGCAATGGATGGAGGTGGCAGGTGCAGAACAGTGAATGTAATTATTGCCACTGAATTGTACGTTGAAATGTGCTTCACAGGTTCAGTTGTATGTCCATTATAACAATAGGAAAATAATGAGTCAGGAGGATGGGTCCATCGTGAGTCCCTGGAGGGCCCAGGAGCAGGGAGCCTGTATCTTAGTTCTCGCTCTCACGCTCTGCCCCTTGTTGGTGACTGAGGTCACAGTAGGCACTCAGTAAATGCTTGCTAAGACGCAGTGCAAGCAGATGGTCCAGAGAGAGTGCACAAGGGCAAACCTACTTGTGGGCACTGAGGAATCCCAAGGGGACGCGCATCTAGACAGAGCGAATGCCCACATTTCACAAACACCAGAGCAGAAATAGCCATTTAAAACCAGGGCAGGAACCATAAATAACCCAGAGGGCTCCATGCTCCTGGAGGCCAAGCTAGTGGCCATGACCAAGGCCTCTGGTGGTCAGGGGACTGTGGGTCTGAGAGGTAGCTCAGTGCACCCCTGAACCTGAAGCCCCAAGGCCACGGTGAGGTGTAAGGACTGGGAGGGAAGACCTGACCAGGGCCCATTCTGGCTCCATGGCTGCTACAGGGCTGCTCCCCGCCCCACCAGTCGGTGTCTATTTAGAACCAGGGAGAAAACCTTTTCCCTCAATTGTTCTTTTTAAAGATATTTGCTCAGCATTGACACAGAAAAACATCCAACATAAAACTTGAGGCGTTCACAGCTGCAAATGGCCCAGAAGTGATCAAAATATAGTGACCAAAAAGAGAGGAACTTAGGCCCCAGGCAGGCCTCCTGTGCGCAGGGGTGGCCGGGGCGCTGGTGTGCCTGTGCAAGCAGTACTGGGCTCCACAGTTTCCCTCAAGGGCACAGAAGTAGGAACCTGCTCTGACGGCACTGCTCAAGGCAGCACCCCCTGATGGAGACGGGAGCAGACCCTCATGAGTTCCGGGTTTCCTAGTGATTCTTGGGCACGGCCCAAATCTCAGCTTCTTCATGACCCAGGGAATGATGGGGGGCCAGCCCAGCAGCCCTGGGTCCCACAAGTCCTCTGGGGCCAGCCCAGCAGCTTCGGGTGCTGCCCGCCCTCCAGGGGACAGCCCTGCAGCCTCAGGTCCCCCATGGCGTCGGGGAATAGCCCCTCATGAGTTCTTGGTGTCCTGGTGATTCTTGGGCACAGCCACAAATCTCAGCTTCTTCAGGACCCGGGGAATCATGTAGGGCCAGCCCAGCAGCCTTGGGTCCCTTACGTACTCTGGGGCCAACCCAGCAGCTGCGGGTGCTGCGGGTCCTCCAGGGGACAGCCTTGCAGCCTCAGGTCCCTCATGGCCTCCAGGGACAGCCCCTCATGAGTTCTTGGTGTCCTGGTGATTCTTGGGCACAGCCATGAATCTCAGCTTCTTCAT
>NW_027400289.1:0-4538 GCF_003265705.2 Callorhinus ursinus
TCAAATTGCTTTCCAGGGCAAAGAATGTAGTAAGTTTGCCTTCTAGCTACCAGCCCCCTTCCCTTTGGTCTTCCACTCCAGAGGCTCTGACCCTAGATACAATGAGACACAGGTGGGGGATGGGGGAGAATTTGGCCCAGGTTTTCAGGCAAAGACCCCCGTCAGCAAAGAACAAGGCCTCTGGTACCTGCGGTCTAGAGAGCGGGCAAACTAAGGTCTTTGGTGCCCTTGACTGCACTCACTTACCAACTGTGCCAACTGAAAGCCAGGAAGTCAAGTTTTCTGCTTTTTAATTTACTTTTCCCCCCGTTTTATTGAGAAGTAATTGACATACGGCATTGTATTAGTTTAAGGTGCGCCAACACAATGGGCTGATAGACGGAGATGTTGCAAAAGGATTACCACAGTAAGTTTAGTTCACTCCATCCATCACTCACGTTCTCCCTTTAAAGGACTCATACTCTGTAACGAGACGGAGGCGGTCGGCCTGAGCGCAATGTATTTCCACCCACCTCTTCCCTGACACCCGTGTTCCTACTCTTTTCCCTTCCGGAATGATGGTCTGAGAAGACAAAGAAAAGACTACAAAGAATCGAACTCCGTGCTTTGGTCCCAGCAATCCTCCTATGCTCACGGATTGGCATCCTTAAGAACGAATATCTCTTTTCTAGAAGCAAAGCCAGCAGTTCTAGGTGGAGACCCAAGGAGCAGAGTGTATGCGAGGATTAGTCAGGCGTGCATCTCCGGAAAATACACAGTTGGAATGTGCTAAGGGTTTACTTGGAGGAGTGGGAGACTGGAAAAAGGAAGAAATCTTAGGTTCCTCGGATATTGAGTTTGAGAGTGGGGAGGAAAATTCAAAGCTGCAGACTGTTATCTTTGTCTATAAATACGTTCATGCTGAAACCAAACCATAAAAACTGGTCCTTTGGAAAACATACAGAAAAAAACAAAAACAAAAAACCAAATCTGAGAGCGGGGATGGAGTGGGGTTGCAGGACATGACAGAAATGCCAGGCCAGAGAAAGAAAAGTCGGTTTAAAAAAGAGCCAGGTGGGGGTGGGGGAAGAAAGGCCAGAAGAAGAGGTTTGCTTAGGAAGAAGAGAGAGGAGGGCCCAACACAGATTCTAAAAGGAACTTGTCACAAACGCTTTGGCAAGACCCTTTACAGGAATATCATTTGCTTAAGGGATGTTCTTCTTGACCTCCCTCTTTTCAACTGGGTTGGTTTACAGGTCAAGAAATTTCATTATTGGGGCGCCTGGGTGGCTCAGTCGTTAAAGCGTCTGCCTTTGGCTCAGGTCATGATCCCAGGGTCCTGGGATCAAGGCGCACATCAGGCTCCCTGCTCAGCGGGAAGCCTGCTTCTCCCTCTCCCACTCCCCCTGCTTGTGATCCTGCTCTCGCTGTCTCTCTCTGTCAAATAAATAAGCAAAATCTTAACAACAACAACAAAAAATCCTTTAAAAAATTTTTTTAAAAATTTCATTATTTTACATCTAGGAATGTCCCAGATAAAATTAGAAGGGGGTGCTCTCAATCTATCATGTGGTTCACTGGATTAAAATAGTAATCACAACAAAAGTCAATTTCAAACTTGGGAGATCATGAATGTAGGATAAAGAAAATTTCTCTTAAAGCCCTCATTTGTAGATCACTGGTGTTGCCAACTATTATGAGCATTTAGTCTTTATTTTCTTAGTTTTTAGAGCCATGAAGAAAGAGGCACAGATGAGGAAACTGAGCCAAGAGTCTATCCAGCAATGGGTATATAGAAACTGCTTACAAATTACCCATACTGATGGCAGAAGCATAATTACCTGCAGGGCACAAAGTCATAAGGTCAGCAGGCTGCCACTCCTTTCCTCTGGCCTTTGTTAAAAAGGAGACAACAGTCCTGGGGGAAAGACTTGTCTATCTGTCTCTCTGAAAGCTAAAAAACAGTAAGAAGGTCTTGAAAACAAGTACTAGTTTTGATATCAACTGACACCTTAGCAACATACAATATGTGTCTTATTGTGACCTTAGGGGGACTTGAAGAGGAAAACAGCTACTGGTTCAAGTTTCCGCCAGCACCAGCTCAATTTTGAGACCCTAAGGGGACTTAAATCAAGAAATTAATTGTTCTAGTGGAAGGTTCAATCACCTGAGGTAGTCTCAGGTGCATCTTTGATTTGAAAAGATGGAAACGCAGTGAACCCAGAAATATGTAATTGTTGGGTTTCCCTTTTCTTAAGGTTCTGTGGCCCCCGTTTCCCCGTTCCCCACCCAGTCTGGACTACCCGGCAGCTACCTTTTACATTACAATGGCCTTGGTGAGACTGGCAGACAGGATTAACTGAGAATTCGCAAGGGTGTGTGTGGGCGTGGGGCTGCCAGGAGGGGCGGTCTGAGGATGGTGGAGCCTTCCTTATAAATCTAGAGCCTCCAAAATTTTCACCTCTGGCTCCATTGGGCTGGTTGGCTCTTACTATTGCAGTGGTGACGCACTTCATCCTGTCTTTCTCAGACTTCTAACATCTGGAGGTCTTCCTACTCTCAGCTCTTCCACCTAGATCTATAAGCCTGGGCCTTTCTTGCAATCTCGCTCTTTTTTTTTTTTTTTTTCCGTTTATCCTGAACTCACCAACATGAGTGCAGATCCAGCTCTGCCCCAATGCCTGCCTGGCTCCGAAGCACCCAGTTCTAGGGACTCTTCTCCAATGCCTGAGATTTATGGGCCTGAAGAAAATTATGCGTCCCTGCAAATGTCATCTGCTGAGACACCCCACGCGGAGACCGGTAAGGGGAAAGGAATCCTCAAAAAGCTGCTTTCCTTGAGGGAAAGTGAAAGGCGAAGGAGGGTCAGGGTCCTTCGTTTCCCTGGTGAGCAATTATAGTCCATTAATACGAGCGGGTGTCCTCAGTTAACCCTCTCAGCACCTGTCTCGGTTGTAAGTTGGTGGCAGGTGCCCGTTCACCTGTCCCAGGTGTCAGTCAAGAGACAAGGGCCCCAGGATGCGGGCATTTCGGCTGTTCACTGGGTATTGGAGGGCTTACGTGCACAGGCACTGTGGAAACGCAAATGTGATGTGATAAATGAGCTGATGTCTAAATCTTCACGCAGTGCGGAGGACCCGGTAACGGTGTTAAGTGCTAAGCCAGAAGTCCTAGCATCACAGCCGGCGTGGGGGATGCGGTGAGCATCCCCTTTTTGGTTAGTCTTTTTTTCACGGAATGCCAGAAATGGCGTGGCTAATGATGAATCTCACCTTACTGAAACGTTTTGCCTTTGTACGACAGTAGTAACCGGCTCTGCTCCCACTCCTTGGCTCTGTGGGTGTTACTCACTGGGGCAGCTCTGAGTTTCTGGGAGCCTCCTATGCCCACGTCTCTCCTACATCCTGGGGAAATGTTCGTCCCATTTTATGGTAGATAATTCCAGAAGGTTTAATCTGCTGACACTCAAAGGGGCTAGAGCCCAAATTTGTGAAACCCAGTTTGGCTTCTAAATGGTAACCACAGGTGGGGGGTGGGGTGGGTGCTCAGGACACTAAAGGCAGTACATATTTGTAAATCCGTCAGGCAGCAGTTGTTAAATATGAAAATGTAAACTTTCACCATTTCTTAAGGTTTGTGGTAACTATCATTTTTTAAGATTTACGGTACAGATAAAGACTTAAAAATAGTTTACATGATGATTACCCCTAAAACTAAGCTGTGGGGAAGGACTAAGGAAGCAACTACTTTATTGGAATGTTAGATTCTAATGTTACCCTGTTTTTCTAAACTTCATATTGATGGCCTTTCTTTAATTTCAAACCTTGAAAATACAGCGCTGGATTGTGAGAAGTAGCTTGGGTATGAGCAAGTAGGCATAAGCAAGTGGGCACGCCCTCCTCAGCAAGCCAAGTGCAAGTTTTGTAGGGATTATTTTTAGGAGATGCTCCACTAAACTCCTTGGTCTAGCCCCATTTTCTTTCCTTCTAGGTCTACTCACAAGAAGCATAAAATTGTGAAATTTCGCCACGGAATAAAGACTAGGGGAGAGCTGAAGTTGAGCGCGGGAAATAAATACCTCAGTGCTATTAAGAGTTTAAGTGGCTACCAAATCTAGGCCATATACAGAAAATGGATTTTTTTTATTTTTTGTTTTTTATTTTTATTTTTTTGTAGGAAATTAATTTTTGGTTAGACGGTCAATACACGCCAGGTCCTGTGCTAGACAACTTTCTCTGTCACTTTGCTTTAATCAGTGAAGGAACTCCCTCTGTGAGGGAGAGAAATACTTTTGGAAACGGGGTCCCACAGCTAGTAAAGACAGAGTCTGAAACGAAAGCCTATCGGAATTCCCAGTTCGTGCTACTCCTGGTATTTGGAACTGGGCAGTAGTCAGCCGTGGATTTTAAAGGGTCCCCAGAATCTGATGTAGGTGAGGATTAATTTTACAAAAAGGAGTCCAGTGATCATTCCCACCTTTCTGAGCAGCCACAGTGTAGGCTCTTGAGCATCAATTTGCAGTAAAAATCTTTTGCCAAAGAGGTTCGAGGGGCACCTGG
>NW_027400289.1:4548-5156 GCF_003265705.2 Callorhinus ursinus
TTTTTTTTGGTAGGTGAAGACCTGGTTCCAGAACCAGAGAATGAAATGTAAGAGGTGGCAGAAAAACCATTGGCCAAAGGAGAGCAAGAGTGTGACTCAGGTGATGGGAAGCTTTTATCTTTCTGCTTTCTTTTCACTGACTTCTTAGTTTTGTTCGTTGCTAACCCATACAACCCCAACCACACACGATTCTGATTTTCCTCCGAGCTTTTCAGTCAATCTGCTATTCCTTTTCAGAACAGCACAGCAACCGCACAATACCCAGGCTTCTATTCCTACCACCAGGGATACCTGAGGAACACTTCTGGAAACCTTCCACTATGGAGCAACCAGACCTGGAACAGCCAGTCTTGGAGCAACCACTCCTGGAACGGCCAGTCTTGGGGCAACCATTCCTGGAACGGCCAGTCTTGGAGCAACCATTCCTGGGCCAGTCAGACCTGGTGCCCCCAAGCCTGGAACAATCAGCTCCAGAACTGTGGAGAGGAATCCCTGCAGCCCCAGATCCAGTTCCAGCAAAATTCCATCAGCGATTTGGAGTCCATCTTAGCAACTTCTGGGGAAAGCCATAGTGTAATACAACAATCCGCTAAGTATTTTAGTACCCA
>NW_027400289.1:5166-5774 GCF_003265705.2 Callorhinus ursinus
CCTTTCTTTTGAAAATCTTTCTCTCTCCATCTTCCAAAAGGAGGCGGTTGTTACCTCGGGTGTCCTATTTTAGTTTATCATATTTTAGTTTTTAAAGCTCACGTTTTCTTCATGTTCCCCTTGCATTTCCCTCCCAGTTTGTACCTGAAAGGAAGAAGCACACTGGGTTGATTTGCCAAGCTCTTCTGAATTTCACAGTCTGGATCCAAAGCTCTAAAGTGGGAGGATTAGAAGCCTTGCTTACTGAATTTCAAGCACCCGGTTCTCAGGGTAAAGGACACCTTTCATTCGTTTTTGAATAATCCTACTATTCACAAAAGACGGTGTCTACAGGGAAAAAACAGGCCATGACTGCAAACCTAAAGGTAAAGGCAGACAACCGCCAGACGGGGGCAGGAAAGTGGGGGAGGAACTTTAGTAAATATTGCAAGGCTCCTGGGGCCAAGTAAGCTTTGCCTCAAGCGGCAGATAAAGGGAATTTGTTAAATAAAGAAGCCAGGTGGGGCAGACAAAAGCTTCAGGCACAGGAAGTTAGTTCGACTAAGGATGCTGAAAGGTAGGCATTTGAATAGGTTCCTCTGTGTGAGGCTGAAGTGAAACCCGATTGA
>NW_027400290.1:0-5773 GCF_003265705.2 Callorhinus ursinus
AAAAGCTTTTGCACAGCCAAAGAAACAGTCCACAAAACCAAAAGACAACCAACAGAATGGGAGAAAATATTTGCAAATGATATATCAGATAAAGGGCTTGTATCCAAAATCTGTAAAGAACTTATCAAACTCAACACCCAGAGAACAAATAATCCAATCAAGAAATGGGCAGAAGAGATGAACAGACATTTTTCCAAAGAAGACCTCCAAACGGCCAACAGACACATGAAAAAGTGCTGAACATCGCTCGGCATCAGGGAAATCCAAATCAAAACTGCAGTGAGATACCACCTCACACCCGTCAGAATGGCTAAATTTAACAAGTCAGGAAACGACAGATGTTGGCGGGGATGCGGAGAAAGGGGAACCCTCCTACACCTTTGGTGGGACTGCAAGCTGGTGCAACCACTCTGGAAAACAGTATGGAGGTTCCTCAAACAGTTGAAAATAGAGCTATCATACGACCCAGCAATTGCACTACTGGGTATTTACCACAAAGATACAAATGTAGGGATCCGAAGGGGTACATTCACCCCAATGTTTATAGCAGCAATGTCCACAGTAGCCAAACTGTGGAAAGAGCCAAGATGCCCATCGACAGATGAATGGATAAAGAAGAGGTGGCATATATACACAATGGAATATTATGCCGCCATCAAAAGGAATGAGATCTTGCCATTTGCAACGACGTGGATGGAACTGGAGGTTGTTATGCTGAGTGAAATAAGTCAATCAGAGAAAGACATGTATCATCTGACCTCACTGATATGAGGAATTCTTAATCTCAGGAAACAAACTGAGTGTTGCTGGAGTGGTTGGGGGTGGGAGGGATGGGGTGGCTGGGTGATAGACATTGGGGAGGGTATGTGCTATGGTGAGCACTGTGAATTGTACAAGACTGATGAATCACGGATCTGTACTTCTGAAACAAATAATGCAATATATGTTAAGAAAAAAAAAGAAGAAGATAACAGGAGGGGAAGAATGAAGGGGGAGTAAGTCAGAGGGGGAGACGAACCATTAGAGATGATGGACTCTGAAAAACAAACTGAGGGTTGTCGAGGGGAGGGGGGAGGGGGATGGGTTAGCCTGGTGATGGATATTCAAGAGGGCACATTCTGCGCGGAGTACTGATTGTTATGCACAAACAATGACTCATGGAACACTACATCAAAAACTAATGATGTAATATATGGTGATTAACATAACAATAAAAAATTATTAAAAAAATATAATCATAAAAAAACCCTGATACCTGGTACACTGATTAATGTAGGAAAAAAAAGGGACTGTATTGACTTTAAATATGAATCTGTTCCAGTCAAGTATGTTATTTACTTGGCATTTACAAGCTTGTCATGGAAGTGAGTAGGTCCTTGAGGGCATTTTCAGAAGATGGTGAAGTGGGAAGCACCCGGAATCTGTGTCCCCACCTAGACAACATTTGCACTGTCAGAATATGTCTGATGTAATCAATTTAGAGCTCTAGAGTCTAGTGAAGGCTAGTAACTTCCAGAGGAAGGTTGGGATGAAAAATTACTGTCAATTTTAGTAATTTAGATCTTAGCACAATAGCAGCTACCCATCCCATGGCCCCCAACTGAGGAACTGAATATGTAATTTTTAAATTAATACTTATTACTTTAAATTTAAATGCATATATCCATGTCACTAGCAGCTATCATATTGGACAGCACACATCTAAGTAATCTTATTAGTAGTCTAATAAAAAGGAGGTAAGTCACATCCAAATATATTTGCTAGATTACTGAGATAGAATTTAACTACAAAGAAAGACAACTTTTGGGGGGTATATAGCTTGATGAACTCTGACAAGCATATATAGTCATGCAACCACAACTACAATCAAGATACAGAATATTTCCATTATCCTACACAGTTTTCTCATGACACTTTTGTAGTCATCACTTCTCACCATCAACCCCTAAAACCATTGATCAGATTTCTATCCCCATAGTTCAATGTTTTTCAGAATTATAGAAATAGAATCATAGAGTATTTAGATATTGTATATGGCTTCTTTCACTTAGTGTAATATTTCTAAGATTCAATCATGTTTTTTTTAATCTGACTGATTTATTGCATTGTATGTACATGCCATAATTTGTTAAAGTATTTACCAGATGATGGACACTGGATCATCTCTAGGTTTGGGCATTAACATAAAATGTATTTAATAGCTAAATTTCAGTTCACTTGAAGCATCAAAATAATTTCAGCAAACATCCAACTGAAACCTCAACTTATTAATCTGTTAAAATATTATGCTTAATTGTTACTTGTAAATAAATACACTACCAGGTGCCAGAGTGTAAAATGGTTTACAATAAAGTCTAATATTGCTTCTGTTGCTAATTGGAAGCATGGCAGTCTTCGATGTTTAGAAACCAGCTTGGGATTTTTCAGTGTTGCTCCAGGATGGTGAACTGCTGACAATCTTTTTAAATATTTCACCCATTATTCTAAATCATTTATGAACTCCTCTGAGATACTTTCACTTCTGCTTTTGTTTGTGGTAGATTACAATGGTGTCTTTTAGAGCCAGTAATTAGTACTTTTGGAACTTTGATACCCAAAGAAGGGTATCAAGGGTATCCTCTTTGTTTTATTTCAGTAGAACCCTTGAATCTGTAGTAAGTAAAAAGTGATAGAACTGCAGCATTTCATAAATGGACGAGAACAATATGGAATCTCTCTTGGAACAGTTGCTTATCTTTCATCAGATGATGCCCCAAATTTTTTCAGTGGCCTCATCTTATTTTATTTTAAAGTATAACTACCTATTTTGAGGTTTTGAATGACAGCAACTGTAACAACAAACTTTCACAAAACGCAGCTTATCTGGAATAGAAGATGGATGTCCATTAAAATTATTAATACCTGAGTTCTGAGCTTCAAAGTTAGTATGAATTTGAGGGATGTGGAAATTCTTTACAGAAGCACCTTATGTACATGGTCCCTCCCACAAAAGTCATTAATAGTAAATATCCAGATTAGATAATAAATATGATGATAAGAGAGTAAAATCATGATTAATTATGTTAACATACATCTCTGCCATGCACATATAAGGGGATACTAGATACAATAGATCCAGGAAGGTAAGGCAACTGTAATTTTAACTTGACTTCAAAATCAGAAATTAAGTCAAATGCACAAGTCCATTGCAGGGAGCTGAATTTGACTGCTAAATTTTATGGTTTACATTTTTTTTTAATGGTATACAGTCATATAATGGTTGTGCATTAACAGATGTTTCAATCTATTTTATTCATATATACTTGCATCTCACTTTCATTTTCTCCAATTCTCTTCATGAATTAAGTATTGTCCTGGGTAAAGTGATGTGGAAAAAATACTGAGCAACTGTTTACTAAAATCTGAAATAACATAGTTCTAGAACAGTCTATTAGAGCCACGTGGTAACAAAAATTGTATGACTAACTCCTGGACCATACCTTTTCAAGTCAGAAATAGAGAAAAGATGGGAGTTATCACAAGGACATAAACATATATTTTTATATAAAATTTGTGGCACATAGTAGCTGAAGATTGCAAGTCTTCCACTGCCATTAAAAATATTAAAGCTATTCCCTAAAATCTGTTTCAGAAAATCACATTAAGCATAAGACAGTTTTATCTTTGTTCTAAAAAGAAAAAATAATATATAAGCAGCAATATTAATAAGACAAATGCAAAAGAATAAAAGTAACAAAGAGTGCTTTAGCAAACCATTTCCTTTAAAAGTCTGTAGGTAATGCATATAATGAAATAGACTAGCATGTTTCACATAAAAGGGAATAGTATAACATAGAAATAAGTAGAATTCTTAGAAAGGACAGGTAGAAATATAAATTTGGGGAGGAAAAATTTTACTCTACTATTCAATATTCTTTTGGTTGGTTTAACAATTAAATTGACATGAGACCGATTAACAGGAGAAAATCAAATTAATTGCATACGTATGAAGGGGGGACTCCATAAGAATATGAGAATTATAGGCAGTCAGGCAATTGAGGCTTAAATGCCATTCTGAGCGAAGAAGAAGGATTTGGGGGGGGTGCTTCAAGGAGAAGGAAGAGAATTCAAAGGAAAATGAAAAAGAGTAAAATGTTTGGGAAAAAAATGTTTGCTGGGATACACAGAAACAATGGGACATACAGAAGAATTTTAAGAAACAGACTTTGCTGAGTTCCTCCCTCTCGATCACACCTACTTCATGTTACACTGTGGTTGTCTATGGTGGTAGCTCCCTTTATGGAGCAGGCCCTCTATCCAAATTCTTTAGACATTTGAGGAGAAGGTAAAAAGAAAAACATTCTGATTCTTCCATTTCTTAAAAATAATCGGTTTAAATTAATCATCATGCCAAAGAGACACATTGTGGGGTGGCAGATTTCACTTCCCTGCAATAATTTCTGGAGTATTCAACAATTCTACAAAGAATATGGCGAAAGTAAAAAAAAAAAAAGTAGTGACCCAAATTAAGTAGGCACATGTAGGAATACACCTCAAAAAGATTAATTTAAAAAATACAGATTTTTTTTTTATTTTTTATTTTTTTATTGTTATGTTAATCACCATATATTTCATCATTAGTTTTTGGTGCAGTGTTCCATGATTCATTGTTTGTTCATAACACCCAGTGCTCCATGCAGAACGTGCCCTCCTCAATACCCATCACCAGGCTAACCCATCCCCCTACCCCCCTCCCCTCTAGAACCCTCAGTTTGTTTTTCAGAGTCCATCATCTCTCATGGTTCGTCTCCCCCTCTGACATACTCCCCTTTTCTTCCTCTCCTGTTATCTTCTTCTTTTCCTTTTTTCTTAAAATATGTTGCGTTATTTGTTTCAGAAGTACAGATCTGTGATTCAACAGTCTTGCACAATTCACAGCGCTCACCGTAGCACATACCCTCCCCAATGTCTATCACCCAGCCACCCCATCCCTCCCACCCCCCCACCATTCCAGCAACCTTCAGTTTGTTTCCTGAGATTAAGAATTCCTCATATCAGTGAGGTCATGTGATACATGTCTTTCTCTGATTGACTTATTTCACTCAGCATAACACCCTCCAGTTCCATCCACGTCGTTGCAAATGGCAAGATCTCATTCCTTTTGATGGCTGCATAATATTCCATTGTGTATATATACCACATCTTCTTTATCCATTCATCTGTCGATGGGCATCTTGGCTCTTTCCACAGTTTGGCTATTGTGGACATTGCTGCTATAAACATTGGGGTACATGTACCCCTTCGGGTCCCTACATTTGTATCTTTGTGGTAAATACCCAGTAGTGCAATTGCTGGATCGAACGGTAGCTCTAATTTCAACTGTTTGAGGAACCTCCATACTGTTTTCCAGAGGGGTTGCACCAGCTTGCATTCCCACCAACAGTGTAGGAGGGTTCCCCTTTCTCCACATCCCCGCCAACATCTGTCGTTCCCTGACTTGTTAATTTTAGCCATTCTGACGGGTGTGAGGTGGTATCTCATTGAGGTTTTGATTTGGATTTCCCTGATGCCGAGTGATGTTGAGCACTTTTTCATGTGCCTGTTGGCCATTTGGATGTCTTCTTTGGAGAAATGTCTGTTCATGTCTTCTGCCCATTTCTTGATTGGATTATTTGTTCTTTGGGTGTTGAGTTTGATAAGTTCTTTATAGATTTTGGATACTAGCCCTTTATCTGATATGTCGTTTGCAAATATTTTCTCCCATTCTGTCGGTTGTCTTTTGGTTTTGTGGACT
>NW_027400291.1:0-5773 GCF_003265705.2 Callorhinus ursinus
GCAAAAGCTTTTTATCTTGATGAAATCCCAATAGTTCATTTTTGCCCTTGCTTCCCTTGCCTTTGGCGATGTTTCTAGGAAGAAGTTGCTGCGGCTGAGGTCGAAGAGGTTGCTGCCTGTGTTCTCCTTTAGGATTTTGATGGACTCCTGTCTCACGTTTAGGTATTTCAACCATTTGGAGTCTATTTTTGTGTGTAGTGTAAGGAAATGGTCCAATTTCATTCTTCTGCATGTGGATGTCCAATTTTCCCAACACCATTTGTTGAAGAGACTGCCTTTTTTCCACTGGACATTCTTTCCTGCTTTGTCAAAAATGAGTTGACCATAGAGTTGAGGGTCCATTTCTAGGCTCTCTATTCTGTTCCATTGATCTATGTGTCTGTCTTTGTGCCAGTACCATACTGTCTTGATGATGACAGCTTTGTAATATAGCTGGAAGTCCAGAATTGTGATGCTGCCAGCTTTGCTTTTCTTTTTCAACATTCCTCTAGCGATTCAGGGTCTCTTCTGGTTCCATACAAATTTTAGGATTATTTGTTCCATTTCTTTGAAAAAAGTGGATGATATTTTGATGGGGATTGCACTGAATGTGTAGATTGCTCTAGGTAGCATTGTCATCTTCACAATGTTTGTTCTTCCAATCCATGAGCATGGAACGTTTTTCCATTTCTTTGTGTCTTCTTCAATTTCTTTCATGAGTATTTTATAGTTTTCTGAGTGCAGATCCTTGGCCTCTCTGGTTAAATTTATTCCTAGGTATCTTATGGTTTTGGGTGCAGTTGTAAATGGGATCAACTCCTCGATTTGTCTCTCTTCTGTCTTGTTGTTTGTGTATAGGAATGCCACTGATTTCTGTGCATTGATTTTATATCCTGCTACTTTACTGAATTCCTGTATGAGTTCTAGCAGTTTTGGGGTGGAGTCTTTTGGGTTCTCCACATAAAGGATCATATCATCTGCAAAGAGTGAGAGTTTGACTTCCTCTTTGCCGATTTGGATGCCTTTGATTTCTTTTTGTTGTCTGATTGCTGTGGCTAGGACTTCTAATATTATGTTGAATAGCAGTGGTGAGAGTGGACATCCCTGCCACGTTCCTGACCTTAGGGGAAAAGCTCTCAGCTTTTCCCCATTGAGAATGATATTCACTGTAGGTTTTTCATAGATGGCTTTTATGATATTGAGGTATGTACCCTCTATCCCTATACTCTGAAGAGTTTTGATCAAGACAGGATGCTGTACTTTGTCAAATGCTTTTTCTGCATCTGAGAGGATCATATGATTCTTGTTCTTTCTTTTGTTAATGTATTGTATCACGTTGATTGATTTGCAGATGTTGAACCAACCTTGCAGCCCAGGGATAAATCCCTCTTGGTCATGGTGAATAATCCTTTTAATGTACTGTTGGATCCTATTGGCTAGTATTTTGGTGAGAATTTTTGCATCCGTGTTCATCAAGGACATTGGTCTGTAATTCTCCTTTTTGATGGGGTCTTTGTCTGGTTTGGGGATCAAGGTAATGGCCTCATTAAATGCGTTTGGAAGTTTTTCTTCCATTTCTATTTTTTGGAACAGTTTCAGGAAAATACGTATTAAATCTTCTTTAAATGTCTGATAGAATTCCCCTGGGAAGCCGTCTGGCCGCGGGCTTTTGCTTGTTGGGAGATTTTTGATGACTGCTTCAATTTCCTTAGTGGTTATAGGTCTGTTCAGGTTTTCTATTTCTTCCTGGTTCAGTTTTGGTAGTTGATACATCTCTAGGAATGCACCCATTTCTTCCAGGTTATCTAATTTGCTGACATAGAGCTACTCATAATATGTTCTTATAACTGTTTGTATTTCTTTGGTGTTGGTTGTGATCTCTCCTCTTTCATTCATGATTTTGTTGATTTGGGTCATTTCTCTCTTCTTTTGGATAAGTCTGGCCAGGGGTTTATCAATCTTGTTAATTCTTTCAAAGAACCAGCTCCTAGTTTCGTTGATCTGTTCTACTGTTCTTTTGGTTTCTAGTTCATTGATTTCTGCTCTGATCTTTATGATTTCTCTTCTCCTGCTGGGTTTAGGCTTTATTTGCTGTTCTTTCTCCAGCTCCTTTAGGTGTAAGGTTAGGTTGTGTATTTGAGACCTTTCTTGTTACTTGAGAAAGGCTTGTATTGCTATGTACTTTCCTCTTAGGGCTGCCTTTGCTGTATCCCAAAGATTTTGAACAGTTGTGTTTTCATTTTCATTGGTTTCCATGAATTTTTTAAATTCTTCTTTAATATCCTGGTTGACCCATTCATTCTTCAGTGGGATGCTCTTTAGTCTCCATGTATTTGAGTTCTTTCCGACTTTCCTTTTGTGATTGAGTTCTAGTTTCAAAGCACTGTGGTCTGAAAATATGCAGGGAATAATCCCAATGTTTTGGTACCGGTTGAGACCTGATTTGTGACCTAAGATGTGATCAATTCTGGAGAATGTTCCATGGGCATTAGAGAAGAATGTATATTCCGTTGCTTTGGGATGGAATGTTCTATATATGTCTGTGAAGTCCATTTGGTCCACTGTGTCATTTAAAGTCTTTATTTCTTGTTGATCTTTTGCTTAGATGATCTGTCCATTTCAGTCAGGAGGGTGTTAAAGTCCCCCACTATTATTGTATTGTTGTCAATGTGTTTCTTTGCTTTTGTTATTAATTGCCTTATATAATTGTCTGCTCCCATGTTCGGGGCATAGATATTTACAATTGTTAGATCTTCTTGTTGGATAGACCCTTTAAGTAGGATATAGTGTCCTTTTTCATCTCTTATTACAGTCTTCGTTTTAAAATCTAATTTGTCTGATAAAAGGATTGCCACCCCAGCTTTCTTTTGGTGTCCATTAGCATGGTACATGGTTTTCCACCCCCTTACTTTCAATCTGGGGCTGTCTTTGGGTCTAAAATGTCTCTTGCAGACAGCATACTGATGGGTCCTGTTTTTTTATCCAATCTGAGAGCCTGTGTCTTCTGATTGGAGCATTTAACCCATTTACATTCAGGGTAAATATTGAGATATGAATTTAGTGCCATTGTATTGCCTATAAGGTGACTGTTATTGTTTATTGTTTATTGTCTGTGTTCCTTTCTGGTCTATGCTGCTTTTAGGCTCTCTCTTTGCTTAGAGGACCCCTTTCAATATTTCTTGAAGGGCTGGTTTCGTGTTTGCAAATTCCTTTAGTTTTGGTTTGCCCTGGAAGCTTTTTATATTTCCTTCTATTTTCAATGACAACCTAACTGGATATAGTATTCTTGGCTGCATATTTTTCTCGTTTAGTGCTCTGAAGATATCATGCCAGTCCTTTCTGGCCTGCCAGGTCTCTGTGGACAGGTCTGTTTCCAATCTAATGTTTCTACCATTGTAGGTTACATATCTCTTCTCCCGAGCTGCCTTCAGGATTTTCTCTTTGTCTCTGAGACTCGTAAGGTTTACTATTAGATGTCGGGGTGTTGACCTATTTTTATTGATTTTGATGCCTATTTCCTTCCCCACATTAGGGACGTTTTCTGCTATAATTTGCTCCAATATACCTTCTGCCCCTCTCTCTCTTTCTTCTTCTTCTGGGATCCCATTTATTCTAATGTTGTTTCATCTTATTGTGTCGCTTATCTCTCGAATTCTGCCCTCATGATCCTGTAGCTGTTTCTCTCTCTTTTTCTCAGCTTCCTGATTTTCCATCATTTGGTCTTCTATATTGCTGATTCTTTCTTCTGCCTCATTTATTCTAGCAGTTAGTGCCCCCCCATTTTTTATTGCACTTCATCAATAGCCTTTTTGATTTCGACTTGGTTAGATTTTAGTCCTTTTATTTCTCCAGAAAGGGTTTCTCTAATAACTTCCATGCTTTTTTCTAGCCCAGCTAGTATCTTTAAAGTCATGATTCTGAACTCTAGGTCCGACATCGTACTAATGTCCGTATTGAGTAGGTCCCTGGCAGACGGTATTACCTCTTGTTCTTTTTGCTGAGGTGATTTTTTTCATCTTGTCATTTTGTCCAGAAGAGAACAGATGAATGAAAGAACAAAATGCTAACAGGTTAACAACGTCCCCAGGAAATATACTCCATACAAATCAGAAAAGACCTGAAACCAGGGGAAAAGAAAGGGAAAGAAAGAAAAAAGAAAGAGAAAAGAAAGAGGAAAAAAAAAGAAAGAAAAAGATAAAAACAAAAACAGAACAGTACAAAAAAAAAAACAGAATACGATCAGATATGATCAGTCCAGTGCATAGATCAGTGTCACACACTAGATTCTGGGCGTATTTTGGTCTCTTAGAAAAAAGTGCCTCCTAAAATTTTAAAGGAAGAAAGACTTATATATGTACAAAATAAGGGTTGATATGATGAAGGGTTGGAAGATGACTGTAAAGATGAAAATTATAAAAGATATTATAAAAGGAATTGATAAGAAGTTGTTTGAAAAAAGAAAGAAGATTGAAAAAAACAAAAAGAAAAAAAAAGGGAGAGAATGTGATCAGGCAGGAGACTAGAACAAAGCCATACACTAGTGATTTAGGGTATATTTTGATCTGTTAGAAGAAAGTGTATCTCAAAATTTTAAAGAGAGTACAACTTATATATATATGTCAAAAGTAAGGGTAACTACAATGAAGGGATAAAATATGACTCTAAAAACGAAAAATAAAAAATGTTTTTTTAAAAAAGGGATTGATAAGATGTTGGTTGAAAAAGGGAAAAAGAAAAATTAAAAAAATAGTTAAAAAAATTAACTTTGAAAAACTAATGAATCATGGTAAAAAAGCCATGAATTCTATGTGCAGTATTCCCCTAGCACTGGAGTTCTCCCGTTTTCCTTGATTGGTAAACTTGCTCTTGGCTTGCTGGTTGTTTGTGCTGATCTTCTGGGGGAGGGGCCTGTTGCCGTGGTTCCCAAATGTCTTTGCAGAGGTGGAATTGCCCCGCCCTTGTCTGTCTGGGGTAATCAAGCTGCTCGGGTTTGCTCTCAGGAGCTTTTTTTTTTTTTTAATTTTTTTATTGTTATGTTAATCACCATATATTACATCATTAGTTTTTGATGCAGTGTTCCATGATTCATTGTTTGTTCATAACACCCAGTGCTCCATGCAGAACGTGCCCTCCTCAATACCCATCACCAGGCTAACCCATCCCCCCACCCCCCTACCCTCTAGAACCCTCAGTTTGTTTTTCAGAGTCCATCATCTCTCATGGTTCGTCTCCCCCTCTGACATACTCCCCTTTTCTTCCTCTCCTGTTATCTTCTTCTTTTCCTTTTTTCTTATAATATGTTGCATTATTTGTTTCAGAAGTACAGATCTGTGATTCAACAGTCTTGCACAATTCACAGCGCTCACCGTAGCACATACCCTCCCCAATGTCTATCACCCAGCCATCCCATCCCTCCCACCCCCAACCACTCCAGTAACACTCAGTTTGTTTCCTGAGATTAAGAATTCCTCATATCAGTGAGGTCATGTGATACATGTCTTTCTCTGATTGACTTATTTCACTCAGCATAACACCCTCCAGTTCCATCCACGTCGTTGCAAATGGCAAGATCTCATTCCTTTTGATGGCTGCATGATATTCCATTGTGTATATATACCACTTCTTCTTTATCCATTCATCTGTCGATGGGCATCTTGGTTCTTTCCACAGTTTGGCTATTGTGGACATTGCTGCTATAAACATTGGGGTACACGTACCCCTTCGGGTCCCTACATTTGTATCTTTGTGGTAAATACCCAGTAGTGCAATTGCTGGATCGAACGGTAGCTCTAAT
>NW_027400292.1:0-5771 GCF_003265705.2 Callorhinus ursinus
GACCACTTCCTGGAAGGTAGGACGTGTGGAGAAGTGAATCCGAGGTGCCCATCTCATTCAGAGGAAGAGACACATATTTCTTATCCGCCAACAAAAGGTGAAAATAGGCAACACACGCTGGGCTGGAGAAGACAGGGAACCTCCCCAAAACAAAAGGAGTTTCAGCAGCTGCTTGGGAGTATTCCTTAAAGTCCCTGTCTTGAGGTAGATACACCAGATAATTGGCTCCAATTATCATAGCCATTAACCTAGAAGTGAATGAGGGAGGAAAGCCCATATACAATGATAGCCAGGCAACATTCATCCAGTTCTCTCAAAACATATTCCATATCTGACACACAAAAGAAGAAGCAAAGAGGAGATGAGTGATTCAGGAAAATAGAGGGAGACATGTACAGGATCTTGGCAGCAACCAGTTTACAAGAGAGACAAGGTGGGGGCACATAAAAAACATGACAGATCACAGGTGACTTGGTGGATTAACAGAATTAGAAGGGTTGATGTAGCTGAACTGATGGTGGATCGAAGGGTAGAGGGTAAGGAGAGTGGTGTCCTTAGGCCACCTAAAGGAGGATGGACAGATCAGCATTCTGGTACTGGACCATAAGGGTCTAACCATATGGGATTTTGTTCCATTTTTCCTGACACCCACAAAAATGGTCTAACTTATAAACAGTATTAACATTTAAGGACCCATTAATGTCCAATTTTCATCATCCTCCAGAGAACATTGAAGCCAGACATTATTATAGAAGAAGATGAGGTGCTTCTTTAAATCCTGTTGTCCAAATTGACTCCAATGTGTTAGCAGGCAAATCAAAAGGGAATCCTTTGGGAGGGAGAAAGTTGATCCCATTGTCAATCCCTACAAAATGAGGAAAATACACTAACAACCTAAAAGTCCATTACCAAAATCCCCCTCAGTTTCCAAATAGCATCACTTCAAGAATATTGCTGAAGTTTCCTGGGATTTAGGGAGGTGGGAGGCACCTCTCTTGACCACTCTGACACCTTTTTTCTAAATGAGAAGGGATGTTGACCTCCTTTCACTTCCCTATTGCAACCTAGGCTACAACAGGTGCTGGTGAATGGAATTAATGCCACAAAAATTGGGACTTCTTTCCATTTTGAGGGAGTCAATATATTTGGTAATCAATAGCAATACCATTTGTGAGCCTCTAGATCTAGTATGAATGCATGGGGTAGAGGTCCTGGCCTTTATGAAGAAGGGGCAGCTATTTTATATCATAGTATGAATCATATATCTAAGCTGGAAGTACTTTCAATCTGAGGGCAATCTCTGCTTGCACCACCCTCATAACATATCAATATGGTCACCAACCTAGAAACTTTCTTAGCCTCCTTGTCTCAGAGTTCTTTATGGAAGTTTTAGTGGATTGGAATTATTGTTTTAATTATTGGCCACTGATGATTGAAAATCTTCAGCCATACTCTGTCCCCAGAGACTATGGGGGGTGGACATAGTTCTAATCCTATAACCCTCTAAACACATGGTTCATTCCTCTGCAGATTAGCCCTCATCCTGAAGTTATCTTTGGGCCCCATCTTGAGTCACCTCAATAACATGAACTCATTAACATGAACTCGGGAGTGACAAAGCAGGCTCATTATAAAAAACAAACAAAAATTACTAGTATAACTGAACAAATTTCAAAGGTTTTAGGAACTTTGTGTGGGGAACAGGTGATCTTATGTATAGTACTGCAGGCATTTTTTTCAGACAAAATAAATAAGATTCAGACTATTACAAAAATTAAGCCTATCCTTGTTGATAAATAACGACCCAGATAGCCATTGTTGAATATCTGTGTGGTAAATTTCCAAGCAGCTTTTAAAAATCATCTCCTGAGTTGGTGATAGGGAGGGAGTACCATCATGTAAGAATAGAATAAGGCAGAGACCTAATCATCAAAACTGTTACATTCAATTGATGGGATAGTTTGATTAGTTTAGGAAAAGTTCCGTGTCTTAATTTTCTAAATTCTTGATTTAGCAATTATTTAATATGTGGTTTTGCAATTTTCACTGAGCATATAGGCTTATTTTTAAATTGTTAAATATTTTAGGTTTAAGGAAATAATGAAGATATCCACTGAAGACTTTTAAGAACATGAAAACTTATTTTAGGTAGGAAATAGTACTTTATTTTATTTTATTTTTATTTTTTATTAACATATAATGTATTATTTGTTTCAGGGGTACAAGTCTGTGATTCATCAGTCTTACACAATTCACAGTGCTCACCATAGTACATACCTCCCCAGTGTCCAACACCCAGCCACCCCATCCCTTCCACCTCCCTCCTCTCCAGCAACCCTCAGTTTGTTTCCTGAGATTAAGAGTCTCTTATGGTTTGTCTCCTTCTCTGCTTTCATTTTGTTTCATTTTCCCCTCCCTTCCCCTATGACATGAAAATGAAAACTTTTGATTAAAATATGATTGTACAGGATATCATGCCCCCCAGTTCTTTTTCTGAACTAATCACATTGAATAATCACACTGAGTCCCAATGAATATATCTTCTTTTGATAACTATTATTTTTAGTTTGTTAAAAGTATTAAATTAACTTGTTGATTAAAGTCTTAAGCTCCGTTTGAATATTTTTTTCTGCATATAAAACAGGCCCATTATCATTCAAACAATAAGATAGTTTGATTAGTTAAGGAAAATGTTTTTATTTAACATCTTAATCTTTGAATTGTGTTATTTAACAGACAATTATGTCCCGAGTTTTCTTTTTTATTTAAATTTAATTAGCCAACATATAGTATATCATTAGTTTTTGATATGTCAATGATTTATTAGTTGTGTATAACACCCAGTGCTCATCATAATACCTGCCCTCCTTAATGCCCATCACCCAGTAAACCCATCTGCCCACCCACTTCCTTGTCTGCACCCTCAATTTGTTTCCCAGAGTCAAGAGTCTCTCAAGGTTTGTATCCCTCTCTGATTTCTTCCCATTCAGTTTTCCCTCCCTTCCCTATCGTCCTCTGCACTCTTCCTTGTACTTCACATATGAGTGAAAGCATATGATAATTTGTCTTTCTCTTATTAACTTATTTCAGTTAGCATAATACCCTCCAGTTCCAACCATATTGATGTAAACGGTAGGTATTCATTCTTTCTAATTGCTGAGTAATACTCCATTGTATATATGAACCACATCTTTTTTATCTATTCATCTGTTGAAGGGCATCTTGGCTCCTTCCCCAGTTTGGCTTTGGGAACATTGCTGCAATGAACATTGGGGTGAATGTGCCCTTTCTTTTCACTACATCTGTATCTTTGGGGTAAATACATAGTAGTACAATTGCTGTGTTGGAGGGTAGCTCTATTTTTAACTTTTTGAGGAACCTCCATACTGTTTTCCAGAGTGGCTGCACCAGCTTGCCTTCCCACCAGCAGTGTAAGAGGGTTTCCCTTTCTCTACATCCTCACCAACATTTTTGTTCCCTGTATTGTTAATTTTAGCCATTCTAACTGGTGTAAGCTGATATCTCATTGTGGTTTTGATTTGTATTTCCCTAAAGACAAGTGATGTGGAGCATTTTTTCAAGTGTCTGTTAGCAATTTGTATGTCTTCTTTGGAGAAGTGTCTCTTTTTGTCTTCTGCCCATTTCTTGACTGGCTTATTTGTTTTTTCGAGTGTTGAGTTTGATGAGTTCTTTATAGATCTTGGATATCAGCCCTTTATCTGACGTCATTTGCAAATATCTGCTCCCAATCCGTAAGTTGCCTTTTTGTTTTGTTGACTCTATCCTTTGCCGTGCAGAAGTTTTTGGTGTTGATGAAGTCTTAATAATTTATTTTTGCTTTTGTTTTCCTTGCCTTTAGAGACATGTCTTGCAAGAATTTGCTGTGGCCAGTGTTGAAGAGTTTACTGCCTATGCTCTCCTCTAGGATTTTGATGGATTCCTGTCTCATATTGTGTTTCATCCATTTTGAGTTTATATTTGTGTATGGTGCAAGAAAATGGTCCAGTTTCATTCTTCTGTAAGTGGCTGTCCAATTTTCACAGCACGATTTATTGAAGATATTCTCTTTTTTCCATTGGATATTCTTTCCTGCTTTGTCGAAGATTAGTTGACCGTAGAGTTAATGGTCCATTTCTGGGCTCTCTATTCTGTTCCATTGATCTATGTGCCTGTTTTTGTGCCAATAGCATACTGTCTTGATGAGCACAGCTTTGTAATAGAGCTTGATGTCCAGCATTGTGATGACCAAAGCTTTGGTTTTCTTTTGCAATATTCTCCTGGTGATTTGGGGTCTTTTCTTGTTCCATACAAATTTAAGGATTGTTTGATCTAGCTCTTTGAAAAATGTCAATGTTATTTTGATAGAGATTGCATTGAATGTGTAGATTGCTCTGAGCAGCATAGATACTTTAACAATGTTTTTTCTTCCAATCATTGAGCATAGAATGTTTTTCCATCTCTTTATATCTTCCTCAATTTCACTCATAA
The DNA here is from genome assembly GCF_003265705.2 of Callorhinus ursinus. Classification (NCBI taxonomy): domain Eukaryota; kingdom Metazoa; phylum Chordata; class Mammalia; order Carnivora; family Otariidae; genus Callorhinus; species Callorhinus ursinus. Next base: position 4,489 of record NW_027400292.1, read on the forward strand.
GTGTTCTGGAGTTTCTAGAGTATAGATCCTTTACCTCCTTGGTTAGGTTTATTCCTAGTTATCTTATGGTTTTTGGTGCAATTGTAAATGGGATCAATTCCTTAATTTCTCTTTCTTTAGTCACATTGTTAGTGTATAACAATGCAACTGATTTCTGTGCATTGATTTTTTTATCCTGCCATGTTGCTGAATTGCTGTATGAGTGCTAGCAATTTTGGGGTGGAGTCTTTTGTTTTTTTTCACATAAAGTATCATGTCATCAGTGAAGAGAAAGAATTTGACTTCTTTGCCAATTTGAATGCCTTTAATTTCTTTTTGTTGTCTGATTGCTGAGGCTAGGACTTCTAGTACTATGTTAAACAACAGTTGTGAGAGTGGGCATCCCTGTCATGTCATGAGTTGTCATTCATGACTTTGCAATCAACCCTGAGCATATAGGTTTATTTTAAAAAATATTAAGTGGCAGGGGCACCTGGGTGGCTCAGTTATTAAGTGTCTGCCTTCGGCTCAGGTCATGATCCCAGGGTCCTGGGATTGAGCCCTGCATCAGGCTCCTTGCTCAGCGGGAGGCCTGCTTCTCCCTCTCCCACTCCCCCTGCTTGTGTTCCCTCTCTCACTGTGTCTCTCTCTGTCAAATAAATAAATAAAATCTTTAAAAAAAATATTAAGTGGTTTAGGGATTAGGACAGTAGCAAAAACCTGTTGAAGACAATTTGGAAAACAAATCCCTCTTCAATTTACATATGATAGGCGAGCATAATATATTTGTAGCTGCTTGCTTCAACAGCTGACTATTACTTCCAGTTCCTTTCCTGACCTGAACATAGTATATTACCTCTGAGTGACTATTTCTTCTTTCGATACCTATTTTTACCCATTCTTGTTTATAATTTGTCAGTCATTTTAAAACTGATAAGTACATCTGAAACTAATATAACACTGTATGTTAATTATATTTGAATTTTTTAAGCTAACTGATTAAAGTCGTAAGCCTATATTGCATATGATTTTTATTTTCAACTATAGAACAGACCTATTATCATGAATTCTCATAAATATCCCTTTGGCTAATGCAATTGATCTGTTTGTGCCTGTCAGATTACTTAAGTAGATAAAAATAATTCACAGTTGGTTAAACTGAGAGGTGTTGTTATACTCCCTTTCCTTTTCTCTGGGAAGTTCCAAAGAGTTCCATATTACAGCAGCTTTTAATTTTTGTAGAGCTGTGAGGACCAAATTAAAAGCAAGAGCAATGATCTCAAGACTTAGTTGTCATTTCATCC
>NW_027400293.1:0-5770 GCF_003265705.2 Callorhinus ursinus
GACCACTTCCTGGAAGGTAGGACGTGTGGAGAAGTGAATCCGAGGTGCCCATCTCATTCAGAGGAAGAGACACATATTTCTTATCCGCCAACAAAAGGTGAAAATAGGCAACACACGTTGGGCTGGAGAAGACAGGGAACCTCCCCAAAACAAAAGGAGTTTCAGCAGCTGCTTGGGAGTATTCCTTAAAGTCCCTGTCTTGAGGTAGATACACCAGATAATTGGCTCCAATTATCATAGCCATTAACCTAGAAGTGAATGAGGGAGGAAAGCCCATATACAATGATAGCCAGGCAACATTCATCCAGTTCTCTCAAAACATATTCCATATCTGACACACAAAAGAAGAAGCAAAGAGGAGATGAGTGATTCAGGAAAATAGAGGGAGACATGTACAGGATCTTGGCAGCAACCAGTTTACAAGAGAGACAAGGTGGGGGCACATAAAAAACATGACAGATCACAGGTGACTTGGTGGATTAACAGAATTAGAAGGGTTGATGTAGCTGAACTGATGGTGGATCGAAGGGTAGAGGGTAAGGAGAGTGGTGTCCTTAGGCCACCTAAAGGAGGATGGACAGATCAGCATTCTGGTACTGGACCATAAGGGTCTAACCATATGGGATTTTGTTCCATTTTTCCTGACACCCACAAAAATGGTCTAACTTATAAACAGTATTAACATTTAAGGACCCATTAATGTCCAATTTTCATCATCCTCCAGAGAACATTGAAGCCAGACATTATTATAGAAGAAGATGAGGTGCTTCTTTAAATCCTGTTGTCCAAATTGACTCCAATGTGTTAGCAGGCAAATCAAAAGGGAATCCTTTGGGAGGGAGAAAGTTGATCCCATTGTCAATCCCTACAAAATGAGGAAAATACACTAACAACCTAAAAGTCCATTACCAAAATCCCCCTCAGTTTCCAAATAGCATCACTTCAAGAATATTGCTGAAGTTTCCTGGGATTTAGGGAGGTGGGAGGCACCTCTCTTGACCACTCTGACACCTTTTTTCTAAATGAGAAGGGATGTTGACCTCCTTTCACTTCCCTATTGCAACCTAGGCTACAACAGGTGCTGGTGAATGGAATTAATGCCACAAAAATTGGGACTTCTTTCCATTTTGAGGGAGTCAATATATTTGGTAATCAATAGCAATACCATTTGTGAGCCTCTAGATCTAGTATGAATGCATGGGGTAGAGGTCCTGGCCTTTATGAAGAAGGGGCAGCTATTTTATATCATAGTATGAATCATATATCTAAGCTGGAAGTACTTTCAATCTGAGGGCAATCTCTGCTTGCACCACCCTCATAACATATCAATATGGTCACCAACCTAGAAACTTTCTTAGCCTCCTTGTCTCAGAGTTCTTTATGGAAGTTTTAGTGGATTGGAATTATTGTTTTAATTATTGGCCACTGATGATTGAAAATCTTCAGCCATACTCTGTCCCCAGAGACTATGGGGGGTGGACATAGTTCTAATCCTATAACCCTCTAAACACATGGTTCATTCCTCTGCAGATTAGCCCTCATCCTGAAGTTATCTTTGGGCCCCATCTTGAGTCACCTCAATAACATGAACTCATTAACATGAACTCGGGAGTGACAAAGCAGGCTCATTATAAAAAACAAACAAAAATTACTAGTATAACTGAACAAATTTCAAAGGTTTTAGGAACTTTGTGTGGGGAACAGGTGATCTTATGTATAGTACTGCAGGCATTTTTTTCAGACAAAATAAATAAGATTCAGACTATTACAAAAATTAAGCCTATCCTTGTTGATAAATAACGACCCAGATAGCCATTGTTGAATATCTGTGTGGTAAATTTCCAAGCAGCTTTTAAAAATCATCTCCTGAGTTGGTGATAGGGAGGGAGTACCATCATGTAAGAATAGAATAAGGCAGAGACCTAATCATCAAAACTGTTACATTCAATTGATGGGATAGTTTGATTAGTTTAGGAAAAGTTCCGTGTCTTAATTTTCTAAATTCTTGATTTAGCAATTATTTAATATGTGGTTTTGCAATTTTCACTGAGCATATAGGCTTATTTTTAAATTGTTAAATATTTTAGGTTTAAGGAAATAATGAAGATATCCACTGAAGACTTTTAAGAACATGAAAACTTATTTTAGGTAGGAAATAGTACTTTATTTTATTTTATTTTTATTTTTTATTAACATATAATGTATTATTTGTTTCAGGGGTACAAGTCTGTGATTCATCAGTCTTACACAATTCACAGTGCTCACCATAGTACATACCTCCCCAGTGTCCAACACCCAGCCACCCCATCCCTTCCACCTCCCTCCTCTCCAGCAACCCTCAGTTTGTTTCCTGAGATTAAGAGTCTCTTATGGTTTGTCTCCTTCTCTGCTTTCATTTTGTTTCATTTTCCCCTCCCTTCCCCTATGACATGAAAATGAAAACTTTTGATTAAAATATGATTGTACAGGATATCATGCCCCCCAGTTCTTTTTCTGAACTAATCACATTGAATAATCACACTGAGTCCCAATGAATATATCTTCTTTTGATAACTATTATTTTTAGTTTGTTAAAAGTATTAAATTAACTTGTTGATTAAAGTCTTAAGCTCCGTTTGAATATTTTTTTCTGCATATAAAACAGGCCCATTATCATTCAAACAATAGGATAGTTTGATTAGTTAAGGAAAATGTTTTTATTTAACATCTTAATCTTTGAATTGTGTTATTTAACAGACAATTATGTCCCGAGTTTTCTTTTTTATTTAAATTTAATTAGCCAACATATAGTATATCATTAGTTTTTGATATGTCAGTGATTTATTAGTTGTGTATAACACCCAGTGCTCATCATAATACCTGCCCTCCTTAATGCCCATCACCCAGTAAACCCATCTGCCCACCCACCTCCTTGTCTGCACCCTCAATTTGTTTCCCAGAGTCAAGAGTCTCTCAAGGTTTGTATCCCTCTCTGATTTCTTCCCATTCAGTTTTCCCTCCCTTCCCTATCGTCCTCTGCACTCTTCCTTGTACTTCACATATGAGTGAAAGCATATGATAATTTGTCTTTCTCTTATTAACTTATTTCAGTTAGCATAATACCCTCCAGTTCCAACCATATTGATGTAAACGGTAGGTATTCATTCTTTCTAATTGCTGAGTAATACTCCATTGTATATATGAACCACATCTTTTTTATCTATTCATCTGTTGAAGGGCATCTTGGCTCCTTCCCCAGTTTGGCTTTGGGAACATTGCTGCAATGAACATTGGGGTGAATGTGCCCTTTCTTTTCACTACATCTGTATCTTTGGGGTAAATACATAGTAGTACAATTGCTGTGTTGGAGGGTAGCTCTATTTTTAACTTTTTGAGGAACCTCCATACTGTTTTCCAGAGTGGCTGCACCAGCTTGCCTTCCCACCAGCAGTGTAAGAGGGTTTCCCTTTCTCTACATCCTCACCAACATTTTTGTTCCCTGTATTGTTAATTTTAGCCATTCTAACTGGTGTAAGCTGATATCTCATTGTGGTTTTGATTTGTATTTCCCTAAAGACAAGTGATGTGGAGCATTTTTTCAAGTGTCTGTTAGCAATTTGTATGTCTTCTTTGGAGAAGTGTCTCTTTTTGTCTTCTGCCCATTTCTTGACTGGCTTATTTGTTTTTTCGAGTGTTGAGTTTGATGAGTTCTTTATAGATCTTGGATATCAGCCCTTTATCTGACGTCATTTGCAAATATCTGCTCCCAATCCGTAAGTTGCCTTTTTGTTTTGTTGACTCTATCCTTTGCCGTGCAGAAGTTTTTGGTGTTGATGAAGTCTTAATAATTTATTTTTGCTTTTGTTTTCCTTGCCTTTAGAGACATGTCTTGCAAGAATTTGCTGTGGCCAGTGTTGAAGAGTTTACTGCCTATGCTCTCCTCTAGGATTTTGATGGATTCCTGTCTCATATTGTGTTTCATCCATTTTGAGTTTATATTTGTGTATGGTGCAAGAAAATGGTCCAGTTTCATTCTTCTGTAAGTGGCTGTCCAATTTTCACAGCACGATTTATTGAAGATATTCTCTTTTTTCCATTGGATATTCTTTCCTGCTTTGTCGAAGATTAGTTGACCGTAGAGTTAATGGTCCATTTCTGGGCTCTCTATTCTGTTCCATTGATCTATGTGCCTGTTTTTGTGCCAATAGCATACTGTCTTGATGAGCACAGCTTTGTAATAGAGCTTGATGTCCAGCATTGTGATGACCAAAGCTTTGGTTTTCTTTTGCAATATTCTCCTGGTGATTTGGGGTCTTTTCTTGTTCCATACAAATTTAAGGATTGTTTGATCTAGCTCTTTGAAAAATGTCAATGTTATTTTGATAGAGATTGCATTGAATGTGTAGATTGCTCTGAGCAGCATAGATACTTTAACAATGTTTTTTCTTCCAATCATTGAGCATGGAATGTTTTTCCATCTCTTTATATCTTCCTCAATTTCACTCATAAGTGTTCTGGAGTTTCTAGAGTATAGATCCTTTACCTCCTTGGTTAGGTTTATTCCTAGTTATCTTATGGTTTTTGGTGCAATTGTAAATGGGATCAATTCCTTAATTTCTCTTTCTTTAGTCACATTGTTAGTGTATAACAATGCAACTGATTTCTGTGCATTGATTTTTTTATCCTGCCATGTTGCTGAATTGCTGTATGAGTGCTAGCAATTTTGGGGTGGAGTCTTTTGTTTTTTTTCACATAAAGTATCATGTCATCAGTGAAGAGAAAGAATTTGACTTCTTTGCCAATTTGAATGCCTTTAATTTCTTTTTGTTGTCTGATTGCTGAGGCTAGGACTTCTAGTACTATGTTAAACAACAGTTGTGAGAGTGGGCATCCCTGTCATGTCATGAGTTGTCATTCATGACTTTGCAATCAACCCTGAGCATATAGGTTTATTTTAAAAAATATTAAGTGGCAGGGGCACCTGGGTGGCTCAGTTATTAAGTGTCTGCCTTCGGCTCAGGTCATGATCCCAGGGTCCTGGGATTGAGCCCTGCATCAGGCTCCTTGCTCAGCGGGAGGCCTGCTTCTCCCTCTCCCACTCCCCCTGCTTGTGTTCCCTCTCTCACTGTGTCTCTCTCTGTCAAATAAATAAATAAAATCTTTAAAAAAATATTAAGTGGTTTAGGGATTAGGACAGTAGCAAAAACCTGTTGAAGACAATTTGGAAAACAAATCCCTCTTCAATTTACATATGATAGGCGAGCATAATATATTTGTAGCTGCTTGCTTCAACAGCTGACTATTACTTCCAGTTCCTTTCCTGACCTGAACATAGTATATTACCTCTGAGTGACTATTTCTTCTTTCGATACCTATTTTTACCCATTCTTGTTTATAATTTGTCAGTCATTTTAAAACTGATAAGTACATCTGAAACTAATATAACACTGTATGTTAATTATATTTGAATTTTTTAAGCTAACTGATTAAAGTCGTAAGCCTATATTGCATATGATTTTTATTTTCAACTATAGAACAGACCTATTATCATGAATTCTCATAAATATCCCTTTGGCTAATGCAATTGATCTGTTTGTGCCTGTCAGATTACTTAAGTAGATAAAAATAATTCACAGTTGGTTAAACTGAGAGGTGTTGTTATACTCCCTTTCCTTTTCTCTGGGAAGTTCCAAAGAGTTCCATATTACAGCAGCTTTTAATTTTTGTAGAGCTGTGAGGACCAAATTAAAAGCAAGAGCAATGATCTCAAGACTTAGTTGTCATTTCATCC
>NW_027400294.1:0-5768 GCF_003265705.2 Callorhinus ursinus
TGGAAGTTATTAGAGAAACCCTTTCTGGAGAAATAAAAGAACTAAAATCTAACCAAGTCGAAATCAAAAAGGCTATTGATGAGGTGCAATCAAAAATGGGGGCACTAACTGCTAGGATAAATGAGGCAGAAGAGAGAATCAGTGATATAGAAGACCAAATGATGGAAAGTAAAGAGGCTGAGAAAAAGAGGGAGAAACAACTACAGGATCACGAGGGCAGAATTCGAGAGATAAGTGATTCGATAAGATGAAACAACATTAGGATAATTGGGATCCCAGAAGAAGAAGACAGAGAGAGAGGGGCAGAAGGTATATTGGAGCAAATAATAGCAGAGAACTTCCCTAATGTGAGGAAGGAAACAGGCATCAAAACCAGGAGGCACAGAGAACCCCTCTCAAAATCAATAAAAATAGGTCAACACCCCGACATCTAATAGTAAAACTTACGAGTCTCAGAGACAAAGAGAAAATCCTGAAAGCAGCTCGGGAGAAGAGATATGTAACCTACAATGGTAAAAATATTAGATTGGCAACAGACCTATCCACAGAGACCTGGCAGGCCAGAAAGGACTGGCATGATATCTTCAGAGCACTAAACGAGAAAAATATGCAGCCAAGAATACTATATCCAGCTAGGCTGTCATTGAAAATAGAAGGAGAGATAAAAAGCTTCCAGAACAAACAAAAACTAAAGAAATTTGCAAACACGAAACCAGCGCTCCAGAAAATATTGAAAGGGGTCCTCTAAGCAAAGAGAGAGCCTAAAAGCAGCAAAGATCAGAAAGGAACACAGACAACATACAGTAACAGTCACCTTACAGGAAATACAATGGGACTAAATGCATACCTTTCAATAGTTACCCTGAATGTAAATGGGCTCAATGCCCCAATCAAAAGACACAGGCTATCAGATTGGATTAAAAAACAAGACCTTTCAATATGCTGTCTGCAAAAGACCCATTTTAGACCCAAAGACACCCCCAGATTGAAAGTGAGGGAGTCGAAAACCATTTACCATGTTAATGGACACCAAAAGAAAGCTGGGGTAGCAATCCTTATATCAGACAAACTAAATTTCAAAACAAAGACTGTAATAAGAGATGAGGAAGGACACTATATCCTACTGAAAGGGTCTATCCAACAAGAAGACCTAACAATTGTAAATATCTATGCCCCGAACATGGGAGCAGCCAATTATATAGGGAATTAATAACAAAAGCAAAGAAACACATTGACAACAATACGATCATAGTGGGGGACTTTAACACCCCCCCTGACTGAAATGGACAGATCATCTAAGCAAAAGATCAACAAGGAAATAAAGACTTGAAATGACACACTGGACCAAATGGACTTCACAGACATATTCAGAACATTCCATCCCAAAGGAATGGAATACACATTCTCCTCTAGTGCCCATGGAACATTCTCCACAATTGATCACATCCTAGGTCACAAATCAGGTCTCAACCGGTACCAAAAGATTGGGATCATTCCCTGCATATTTTCAGACCACAATGCTTTGAAACTAGAACTCAATCACAAGAGGAAAGTCAGAAAGAACTCAAATACATGGAGGCTAAAGAGCATCCTACTAAAGAATGAATGGGTCAACCAGGAAATTAAAGAAGAATTAAAAAAGTTCATGGAAACCAATGAAAATGAAAACACAACTGTTCAAAATCTTTGGGATATAGCAAAGGCAGTCCTGAGAGGAAAGTATATAGCAATACAAGCCTTTCTCAAGAAACAAGAAAGGTCTCAAATACACAATCTAACCCTACACCTAAAGGAGCTGGAGAAAGAACAACAAATAAAGCCTAAACCCAGCAGGAGAAGAGAAATAATAAAGATCAGAGCAGAAATCAATGAAATAGAAACCAAAAGAACAGTAGAACAGATCAACGAAACTAGGAACTGGTTCCTTGAAAGAATTAACAAGATTGATAAACCCCTGGCCACACTTATCAAAAAGAAAAGAGAAATGACCCAAATTAACAAAATCATGAATGAAAGAGGAGAGGTCACAACCAACACCAAAGAAATACAAACAAATATAAGAACATATTACGAGCAAGTACCGTCAGCCAGGGACCTACTCAATACGGACATTAGTACGATGTCGGACCTAGAGTTCAGAATCATGACTTTAAAGATACTAGCTGGGCTTGAAAAAAGCGTGGAAGTTATTAGAGAAACCCTTTCTGGAGAAATAAAAGAACTAAAATCTAACCAAGTCGAAATCAAAAAGGCTATTAATGAGGTGCAATCCAAAATGGGGGCACTAACTGCTAGGATAAATGAGGCAGAAGAGAGAATCAGCGATATAGAAGACCAAATGATGGAAAATAAAGAGGCTGAGAAAAAGAGAGAGAAACAACTACAGGATCACGAGGGCAGAATTCGAGAGATAAGTGATACGATAAGACGAAACAACATTAGAATAATTGGGATCCCAGAAGAAGAAGAGAGAGAGAGAGGGGCAGAAGGTATATTGGAGCAAATTATAGCAGAAAACTTCCCTAATGTGAGGAAGGAAACAGGCATTAAAATCCAGGAGGCACAGAGAACCCCTCTCAAAATCAATAATAATAGGTCAACACCCTGACATCTAATAGTAAAACTTACGAGTCTCAGAGACAAAGAGAAAATCCTGAAAGCAGCTCGGGAGAAGAGATATGTAACCTACAATGGGAGAAACATTAGATTGGCAACAGACCTATCCACAGAGACCTGGCAGGCCAGAAAGGACTGGCAAGATATCTTCAGAGCACTAAACGAGAAAAATATGCAGCCAAGAATACTATATCCAGCTAGGCTATCATTGAAAATAGAGGGAGAGATAAAAAGCTTCCAGAACAAACAAAAACTAAAGGAATTTGCAAACACGAAACCAGACCTCCAAGAAATATTGAGAGGGGTCCTCTAAGCAAAGAGAGAACCTAAAAGCAGCAAAGAGCAGAAACGAACACAGACAACAGACAGTTAACAGTCACCTTACAGGTAATACAATGGCACTAAATTCATACCTTTCAATAGTTACCCTGAATGTAAATGGGCTCAATGCCCCAATCAAAAGACACAGGCTATCAGATTGGATTAAAAAACAAGACCCATCAATATGCTGTCTGCAAGAGACTCATTTTAGACGCAAAGACACCCCCAGATTGAAAGTGAGGGGGTGGAAAACCATTTACCATGCTAATGGACACCAAAAGAAAGCCGGGGTGGCAATCCTTATATCAGACAAACTAGATTTTAAAACAAAGACTGTAATAAGAGATGAGGAAGGACACTATATCCTACTTAAAGGGTCTATCCAACAAGAAGACCTAACAATTGTAAATATCTATGCCCCGAACATGGGAGCAACCAATTATATAAGGCAATTAATAACAAAAGCAAAGAAACACATTGACAACAATACAATAATAGTGGGGGACTTTAACACCCCCCTGACTGAAATGGACAGATCATCTAAGCAAAAGATCAACAAGGAAATAAAGACTTTAAATGACACACTGGACCAAATGGACTTCACAGACATATTCAGAACATTCCATCCCAAAGCAACGGAATACACATTCTTCTCTAGTGCCCATGGAACATTCTCCAGAATTGATCACATTCTAGGTCACAAATCAGGTCTCAACCGGTACCAAAAGATTGGGATCATTCCCTGCATATTTTCAGACCACAATGCTTTGAAACTAGAACTCAACCACAAGAGGAAAGTCGGAAAGAACTCAAATACATGGAGGCTAAAGAGCATCCTACTAAAGAATGAATGGGTCAACCAAGAAATTAAAGAAGAATTAAAAAAATTCATGGAAACCAATGAAAATGAAAACACAACTGTTCAAAATCTTTGGGATACAGCAAAGGCAGTCCTGAGAGGAAAGTATATAGCAATACAAGCCTTTCTCAAGAAACAAGAAAGGTCTCAAATACACAACCTAACCCTACACCTAAAGGAGCTGGAGAAAGAACAGCAAATAAAGCCTAAACCCAGCAGGAGAAGAGAAATCATAAAGATCAGAGCAGAAATCAATGAACTAGAAACCAAAAGAACAGTAGAACAGATCAACGAAACTAGGAGCTGGTTCTTTGAAAGAATTAACAAGATTGATAAACCCCTGGCCAGACTTCTCAAAAAGAAAACAGAAATGACCCAAATCAACAAAATCATGAATGAAAGAGGAGAGATCACAACCAACACCAAAGAAATACAAACAATTATAAGAACATATTATGAGCAACTCTATGCCAGCAAATTAGAGAACCTGGAAGAAATGGGTGCATTCCTAGAGATGTATCAACTACCAAAATTGAACCAGGAAGAAATAGAAAACCTGAACAGACCTATAACCACTAAGGAAATTGAAACAGTCATCAAAAATCTCCCAACAAACAAAAGCCCAGGGCCAGACGGCTTCCCAGGGGAATTCTATCAGACATTTCAAGAAGAATTAATACCTATTCTCCTGAAACTGTTCCAAAAAATAGAAATGGAAGGGAAACTTCCAAACTCATTTTATGAGGCCAGCATTACCTTGATCCCAAAACCAAACAAAGAACCCATCAAAAAAGAGAATTACAGACCAATATCCTTGATGAACATGGATGCAAAAATTCTCACCAAAATACTAGCCAATAGGCTACTAGGATCTACTACTAGGATCCAACAGTATATTAAAAGAATTATTCACCATGACCAAGTGGGATTTATTCCTGGGCTGCAAGGCTGGTTCAACATCCGCAAATCAATCAACGTGATACAATACATTAACAAAAGAAAGAGCAAGAATCATATGATACTCTCAATAGATGCAAAAAAAGCATTTGACAAAGTACAACATCCTTTCTTGATCAAAACTCTTCAGAGTATAGGGATAGAGGGTACATACCTCAATATCATAAAAGCCATCTATGAAAAACCTACAGCGAATATCATTCTCAATGGGGAAAGACTGCGAGCTTTTCCCCTAAGGTCAGGAACGCGGCAGGGATGTCCACTCTCACCACTGCTATTCAACATAGTATTAGAAGTCCTAGCCACAGCAATCAGACAACAAAAAGAAATCAAAGGCATCCAAATCGGCAAAGAGGAAGTCAAACTCTCACTCTTTGCAGATGATATGATACTGTATGTGGAAAACCCAAAAGACTCCACCCCAAAACTGCTAGAACTCATACAGGAATTCAGTAAAGTAGCAGGATATAAAATCAATGCACAGAAATCAGTGGCATTCCTATACACCAACAACAAGACAGAAGAGAGACAAATCAAGGAGTCGATCCCATTTACAATTGCACCCAAAACCATTAGATACCTAGGAATAAATCTAACCAAAGAGGCAAAGGATCTGTACTCAGAAAACTATAAAATACTCATGAAAGAAATTGAAGAAGACACAAAGAAATGGAAAAACGTTCCATGCTCATGGATTGGGAGAATCAACATTGTGAAGATGTCAATGCTACCTAGAGCAATCTACACATTCAATGCAATCCCCATCAAAATACCATCCACTTTTTTCAAAGAAATGGAACAAATAATCCTAAAATTTGTATGGAACCAAAAGAGACCCAGAATAGCCAGAGGAATCTTGAAAAAGAAAAGCAAAGCTGGCGGCATCACAATTCCGGACTTCCAGCTCTATTACAAAGCTGTCATCATCAAGACAGTTTGGTACTGGCACAAACACAGACACATAGATCAATGGAACAGAATCGAGAGCCCAGAAATGGACCCTCAACTCTATGGT
>NW_027400295.1:0-5765 GCF_003265705.2 Callorhinus ursinus
CGCTTTGCTCTTCTCCCAGTCGTGCTTATAGATATTCTGGACAGAAAATTTCATCAGAAGAATTGTAAGAACAACATCTAACATAGCTTCATCCAGTAAAAATAAAGACTGAAAATTTGTATATGTAGACTTACTTCACCTACAAAGACTGTGTTTACCAAATGATAGTATAATTATTCATTAATCTGTCATCCAGCTTCCCGCCTATCAAAATATAATCCTAAACACTACTTTTAATATCCCGTGAGCTTTCTAAAGATTCTGCTATGCTGATGTATAAAGGACAGCGTAAAAAGACAACCACTTGGAGGAGGTGAAATGTGACATTTAGAGATAGGAGAAATCTTGCGAAACTCTAGAGATTATCTGAGGGTTTCTGATGGTAACAGAGACTGTGGATAGTGAAATAGGATGGCTAAGTAAGAGCCTTCCCAGCATTTAGGCCTTAAAACCTCCACTTATACTCTGAAAAGAGTTGCCATAGTTGTTTAGTTGCATAGCTCCTAATCTAGTCTTTTTAAACACCCATAACATTTCCTCTTCACATGTGCACATCATGATAGATTTCTGTGGCTTTGATACTTACATCACTCAAGTTATAGGCATTGACTCTGTGTTGGATAAACTGTGGAGCATCTGCTGGTACATTGCACTTGAACTTCTCACTTTCGTGTTTTGCTTTGTAATTCAGCTGGAAAACAATAGAAGATATCCAAAGAGTTTGGGGTCAGAACTTTCTCGAGTGTATATCAATGGCTAAGTTATTTCTACCCTTTTTGGAAACATGCCTCAAGGAGGCAGTCTATCCAGTCAAAGTCCATTACAGGGCTTTGACGCTCACTCCCTCTTTCAGGACCACAGTGTAGTCCAATTTGGGCTGTCATTTTGTAAATGCTATCTATCACAGCGTATGTGTGGGGAAACTCATTGTTGGATCTAAACACTTGGGCCGTCCCTTCAGGACAGGAACAAAGTTTATTAAATTCTATGATCAGAGAGAACAATAAATAATTAAAATGCTAGCACAGTTAAAAAGATACATTCTTATTAATAAAAATGTAAAATACAGCACTTTATTTAAATTTCTTAAAAGTTGACATAGGTGGAAGGAAGGGAGTAGAGAGAGAGAATGAATGAGGCTGTTGAACTCTGGAGCTAAAGGCAAATGCACAAGACTGAGTCTTGTGTAACAAGCACCTCCAAAACAGAGCCCGGGGCCTATCCAGGCCAACGAGAAGAGCGTGTGGTGACCAGACACTGCATACAGCACCCTGTTCGTCTGCCGCTGGCCGGGTTCAGCTGCGTCAGTGATGTTAGGGTTTAGCTGTTCTTTCTTGTGGCATAAACTATTAGTAACGCTAGAAAAGTTGCATACTGAACTGACAGGACTCCTGAATTATACTGATGCCGTTTCCTTCTTTACCAATTGCCAATGAGCTCACTGTGATATTAAAGCACACTTTAGAGGAGGATAGAATGTGTTTTCCTTCCTGAGAGGGCTGCGTTACTCCGAGCTACGTTAGCACCTTGCTACTCAAAGTGTGGTCCACCAACAGCACATCGGCGTCACCGAGGAACTTGTCAGAGGGTCAGCATATCCCTCCAGACCTACTGAATCAGAATCTGTATTTTAACAGGGTCACTAGGTGACCCGCGTGAACGTGAATGCTCGAGAAGCACTGCTGTTCTTCCCCTGATCTTCACATGGCTGGCCATTCCGCTTTAGAACTTCCTTGAAGTCTCCACCCACTCACTCTCTCACATCATTCTGCTCGAATTCTCTATCACCACCCTGTATTGGTTTTCTTCTTACTGCCTGATGTCCTTCTTGTTTCTGCACTCTTTGTCTTTTTGTAAAGTCTTCGTGGGCAAACGAAATGGGAAATGCTTCCCTTGTTACCTACGCAAACAGATCCTTCTGTTGTCTTTAAGGTGCCATGAAGTTTTAGTATGCATTATTCTGGGTACGTGACAGACCCTGATGGGCAAATTCCCCACTAAAAATTGGTATCTTATTGAAGAAATATTAATTATCTTTATTATTGTCTAACACCATTTTCCCTGAGGCTGCAGTTCGATCTAGCAGCTTCCTTTGCGTTTTATTAAACAAATCCTGAAAAATGACATTGTCGGGTAGATAGATGAGCCCTTGAAGATTAAGCGTGAAAATGCTTCTATTTCAAATAAACACAGCACTCTAGGTCATCCACACTTGCACAAATCAAGCCACTTACATCGCTAAGCTGTTTCGTGTTGAGCTGGGCTTGCAACAGCACAGGAGTGTCAGTGATGGCCGTGAACTTGGTCTTATCTGGATGAACTTTGTATGTATGCTAGAAAAGATATTCTTTCATGAAATTTCATAATGTATCTTTATATTCTTGTTCATATACACACTAAACTATAAAAAGTTTCCAGTTAAAAATAGAGTTTCTTTCCTGAACACTTGGTTGACATGTTCTCCCTTCCTCTCTCTCTCTCTCAATTTCCATCATCCGACGCTGTCTCCAAGCTGGTCTCCCTGCTGCAATTCAGCACCCAGATTAATCTTCTTCCTGCTGAAGCCTGACAAAGGCTCTCCCCTGGACTTGTATTCAACCTAAACTGTACCTTGGCTGATGAGCCCTACCCTACAGCATCTCCCCCCTCCCTTCATCTCCTACCATTTCCCCTCTTAAATACTGTCCCCCTGTCCGGTACCCTTCAGCTCCCTCATCCTTTCAATTCCTTAAGTGCCAAGTTTGTTCTCGCCTTAGGTTGTTCTTCCAGTTGCTCTCACCTCGATCTTGGCATGGCTGCACCTTCCTGCCCTGGACCCTCCTTGAGCACCCAGTCTACGGTGCCCACCCAGTCTCTCTCTCTGTCTCTCTCTCTCTCTCCCACATCATTCTATTTTAATTCTATAGCATCATTCTACATGTATTGTCTTA
The DNA here is from genome assembly GCF_003265705.2 of Callorhinus ursinus. Classification (NCBI taxonomy): domain Eukaryota; kingdom Metazoa; phylum Chordata; class Mammalia; order Carnivora; family Otariidae; genus Callorhinus; species Callorhinus ursinus. The sequence goes on from NW_027400295.1 coordinate 2,931, forward strand.
TTGTCTGATCTCTCTCTTCTTTTATCATTTTTTAAGGTTTTTATTTATTTATTTGACAGAGAGAGACACAGCGAGAGAGGGAACACAAGCAGGGCAAGTGGAGAGGGAGAAGCAGGCTTCCCGCGGAGCAGGGAGCCCGATTCAGGGCTCTGAGCCAAAGGCAGACCCTTAATGACTGAGCCAGCCAGGCGCACCCCTTCTTTCTGTGTTTATTGTCTGTCTCTCCGTCTCAAATGCATGCTCCTCAAGGGGCAGCCCACCTTGTTCCCTCTTCCTTCCCAGCATTAAAGACAGTGTCTGACACAAGCTAGCTCTCATATAAATTCGTTAAATAAATGAACACCTATCTCCACCTCTCTCTCAGAAATTTCCCTATCTTGCCTACCCCGACCCCAAGCCATGTGTATATAAACTACCGGAAATAAAGATTTATAAAACCACAAACTATTTTGCAACTAATAGGTTTCTTCACAGTAATTTTTGTGCTCCCCAATTCCACCCAAAATTTAAAATTTAACATCAGGTAACCACTCGATGTCAGCATTTAAACGCCTGCTAAAACTACCACTAGATGGCACAAGAATCCCAAACCCCATTTCAGGAACTCAGGGCCCCTGACTCACATCTTTACACTGGTCCAGCTTCTTGATTGCTTCATATTCTTGTGTTATTGTCTGAGGGAAATAGCATTTCCCTTTATCTTCTTCATACTCTGCTTTGTAATTTTTCTATAATGAGAAAGAACAAAAAGAGATCAGCATTGTTATTGCCCCCAAATAACGTCACTGAGAGGAAGAATGGCCTTCAACTTACATCACTGTTTTGAGCCGAAACTTTCATGCAGTGTATTTGATACGGGTCCTCAAAGCTGCCTACATAATGTCCCAAAACATTCTGTACATATGAATCTTTGTATTTAGCCTGAAAAAGAAGGCATATGGATATGTCAACTGGATGTTATTTGTCAAACAGCAGAAAAGCCCTCAAACCGCAGGGCACCCTTGGCCTTTCGAACCTCGCTGAAGTTCTTCAGCAGGGTGTCGAGTTGATATTTAGGGGTCTCACAGTAGTTCATGCTCTTTGCTTTTGTCTTCTCATAGTTTTCCTTGTATAATCTCTGTTGAAGGAAAAAGAAAATCAAACAAAGGGAAGAAAATTATATTTCATGGTATAAAAGCCATTCCCATCATTGCTATATTTAACCAAAAAGGCAAATTTTGTATTTTTTCAGCATTTACTTTCCACAAGGCAGAAAAGGCAGAATGAATATGGTAGAGGTTCATGTCCTGGAGAATCTAGTCTGCAAATAACCACATATGGGCTTGTGTTATTTCTCCTAACATTTCTCAGCCGGAATATACCACAGTATACCAATGCTGCTGTCTAAGCAAAGTTTTGTTTTAAAATAATTCTGTCCACCTGAATGTGTTTGAAGGAAAATGAATTTTTTAAATAGTGCAAAATTAGGTAAAAGGTATAAGGTGGACCTCAGATACTCAGGTACAGTCTTAGAAAAGTATTCAGCTCAGCCCTTGATGAAAACACATTTTACAACACCTTTGGGAGTTGGTTTTTTTCACTGAGGTCTAATATTTTTCTTGATTGTATTAATACACGAAAAGATGGTTTTTCCATTTAGGTTATAGGTATCACGTATTTCTACACGCTCTTCTTAATTCTCCCATGTAGAAATCCAAATATATACTCGGTAAAGACAAACATAAATGATACAGAATAGGGAGTATTTCTTTTTTGCCATGATTTAGAGAAGCAACTTTTATGAAGAGTTTTATTTTAACGTTTTAGTCTTTAAAACTGAGATCAGTATTTTATAAACTTCTTAAAATAAAGTACTTTGTTCTTGAGGTTATACTTCATCTAGTTTTCCTACTTTATTGATCTTTGGCCTGATTTTCTCACTTCTTTTTTCTTTTTTTTTAAGATTTTATTTGACAGAGAGAGACACAACCAGAGAGGGAACACAAGTAGGGGGAGTGGGAGAGGGAGAAGCAGGCTTCCCGCCGAGCAGGGAGCCCGATGCGGGGCTCGAACTCAGGACCCTGGGATCATGGCCTGAGCAGAAGGCAGACGCTTAATGACTGAGCCACCCAGGCGCCCCTGATTTTCTCACTTCTTGCCTTTTATTTTTCTGTACATATTTTTGTAAAGTACCTGAATTCAGATCATGACATGGAATGAATATGTGTTTATACATACTGAAATATTAAGCCCATTTCTGGGAAAGACAATAAAGAAAATGCTATTGCTAGTATATTTTCCACCTAATAAAACATGGCATTAAAAAGATTAAGGAAGCATTTACAATATTCACTGGTGTCTCAAAGTACAGAGACGTCGTAAGAATGAGGAACTTATTCCTCTTTTCCCCATGGGCTTTCGTGTTTGACTTGTCATCCTGAGTCAGAGATTTCATTTGGGCTAATGTCGCACCCAACTTATAGCAAACAATAAGTGCAGCCACATCTGAAAACAAGACAGATTTACAAAGACACTCACATCACTCTGGTTTCTGGCCGTCTTCAAAGAGTGCAGCATCTTGGGATCATCATCAATGCTCAGGGCTCCAATCATTTTCCCTTTATTTTTCTCATAGTCTTTCTTGTACATCACCTGTGAAGACGTCACGCGTGTCAGATGGCACCCACCGAGAACCGTCACTGCGGGCCCCCTGCCCAGGTGCCCGGGCCACACTCACATCGCTGGCGATCCTGCTGTTGGCCTTGGCTGCCAGCAGGGGAATGGCGTCCACTTTAATGTCAAACTTCTTCGCTTTGCTCTTCTCCCAGTCGTGCTTATAGATATTCTGGACAGAAA
>NW_027400296.1:0-5765 GCF_003265705.2 Callorhinus ursinus
CGCTTTGCTCTTCTCCCAGTCGTGCTTATAGATATTCTGGACAGAAAATTTCATCAGAAGAATTGTAAGAACAACATCTAACATAGCTTCATCCAGTAAAAATAAAGACTGAAAATTTGTATATGTAGACTTACTTCACCTACAAAGACTGTGTTTACCAAATGATAGTATAATTATTCATTAATCTGTCATCCAGCTTCCCGCCTATCAAAATATAATCCTAAACACTACTTTTAATATCCCGTGAGCTTTCTAAAGATTCTGCTATGCTGATGTATAAAGGACAGCGTAAAAAGACAACCACTTGGAGGAGGTGAAATGTGACATTTAGAGATAGGAGAAATCTTGCGAAACTCTAGAGATTATCTGAGGGTTTCTGATGGTAACAGAGACTGTGGATAGTGAAATAGGATGGCTAAGTAAGAGCCTTCCCAGCATTTAGGCCTTAAAACCTCCACTTATACTCTGAAAACAGTTGCCATAGTTGTTTAGTTGCATAGCTCCTAATCTAGTCTTTTTAAACACCCATAACATTTCCTCTTCACATGTGCACATCATGATAGATTTCTGTGGCTTTGATACTTACATCACTCAAGTTATAGGCATTGACTCTGTGTTGGATAAACTGTGGAGCATCTGCTGGTACATTGCACTTGAACTTCTCACTTTCGTGTTTTGCTTTGTAATTCAGCTGGAAAACAATAGAAGATATCCAAAGAGTTTGGGGTCAGAACTTTCTCGAGTGTATATCAATGGCTAAGTTATTTCTACCCTTTTTGGAAACATGCCTCAAGGAGGCAGTCTATCCAGTCAAAGTCCATTACAGGGCTTTGACGCTCACTCCCTCTTTCAGGACCACAGTGTAGTCCAATTTGGGCTGTCATTTTGTAAATGCTATCTATCACAGCGTATGTGTGGGGAAACTCATTGTTGGATCTAAACACTTGGGCCGTCCCTTCAGGACAGGAACAAAGTTTATTAAATTCTATGATCAGAGAGAACAATAAATAATTAAAATGCTAGCACAGTTAAAAAGATACATTCTTATTAATAAAAATGTAAAATACAGCACTTTATTTAAATTTCTTAAAAGTTGACATAGGTGGAAGGAAGGGAGTAGAGAGAGAGAATGAATGAGGCTGTTGAACTCTGGAGCTAAAGGCAAATGCACAAGACTGAGTCTTGTGTAACAAGCACCTCCAAAACAGAGCCCGGGGCCTATCCAGGCCAACGAGAAGAGCGTGTGGTGACCAGACACTGCATACAGCACCCTGTTCGTCTGCCGCTGGCCGGGTTCAGCTGCGTCAGTGATGTTAGGGTTTAGCTGTTCTTTCTTGTGGCATAAACTATTAGTAACGCTAGAAAAGTTGCATACTGAACTGACAGGACTCCTGAATTATACTGATGCCGTTTCCTTCTTTACCAATTGCCAATGAGCTCACTGTGATATTAAAGCACACTTTAGAGGAGGATAGAATGTGTTTTCCTTCCTGAGAGGGCTGCGTTACTCCGAGCTACGTTAGCACCTTGCTACTCAAAGTGTGGTCCACCAACAGCACATCGGCGTCACCGAGGAACTTGTCAGAGGGTCAGCATATCCCTCCAGACCTACTGAATCAGAATCTGTATTTTAACAGGGTCACTAGGTGACCCGCGTGAACGTGAATGCTCGAGAAGCACTGCTGTTCTTCCCCTGATCTTCACATGGCTGGCCATTCCGCTTTAGAACTTCCTTGAAGTCTCCACCCACTCACTCTCTCACATCATTCTGCTCGAATTCTCTATCACCACCCTGTATTGGTTTTCTTCTTACTGCCTGATGTCCTTCTTGTTTCTGCACTCTTTGTCTTTTTGTAAAGTCTTCGTGGGCAAACGAAATGGGAAATGCTTCCCTTGTTACCTACGCAAACAGATCCTTCTGTTGTCTTTAAGGTGCCATGAAGTTTTAGTATGCATTATTCTGGGTACGTGACAGACCCTGATGGGCAAATTCCCCACTAAAAATTGGTATCTTATTGAAGAAATATTAATTATCTTTATTATTGTCTAACACCATTTTCCCTGAGGCTGCAGTTCGATCTAGCAGCTTCCTTTGCGTTTTATTAAACAAATCCTGAAAAATGACATTGTCGGGTAGATAGATGAGCCCTTGAAGATTAAGCGTGAAAATGCTTCTATTTCAAATAAACACAGCACTCTAGGTCATCCACACTTGCACAAATCAAGCCACTTACATCGCTAAGCTGTTTCGTGTTGAGCTGGGCTTGCAACAGCACAGGAGTGTCAGTGATGGCCGTGAACTTGGTCTTATCTGGATGAACTTTGTATGTATGCTAGAAAAGATATTCTTTCATGAAATTTCATAATGTATCTTTATATTCTTGTTCATATACACACTAAACTATAAAAAGTTTCCAGTTAAAAATAGAGTTTCTTTCCTGAACACTTGGTTGACATGTTCTCCCTTCCTCTCTCTCTCTCTCAATTTCCATCATCCGACGCTGTCTCCAAGCTGGTCTCCCTGCTGCAATTCAGCACCCAGATTAATCTTCTTCCTGCTGAAGCCTGACAAAGGCTCTCCCCTGGACTTGTATTCAACCTAAACTGTACCTTGGCTGATGAGCCCTACCCTACAGCATCTCCCCCCTCCCTTCATCTCCTACCATTTCCCCTCTTAAATACTGTCCCCCTGTCCGGTACCCTTCAGCTCCCTCATCCTTTCAATTCCTTAAGTGCCAAGTTTGTTCTCGCCTTAGGTTGTTCTTCCAGTTGCTCTCACCTCGATCTTGGCATGGCTGCACCTTCCTGCCCTGGACCCTCCTTGAGCACCCAGTCTACGGTGCCCACCCAGTCTCTCTCTCTGTCTCTCTCTCTCTCTCCCACATCATTCTATTTTAATTCTATAGCATCATTCTACATGTATTGTCTTATTGTCTGATCTCTCTCTTCTTTTATCATTTTTTAAGGTTTTTATTTATTTATTTGACAGAGAGAGACACAGCGAGAGAGGGAACACAAGCAGGGCAAGTGGAGAGGGAGAAGCAGGCTTCCCGCGGAGCAGGGAGCCCGATTCAGGGCTCTGAGCCAAAGGCAGACCCTTAATGACTGAGCCAGCCAGGCGCACCCCTTCTTTCTGTGTTTATTGTCTGTCTCTCCGTCTCAAATGCATGCTCCTCAAGGGGCAGCCCACCTTGTTCCCTCTTCCTTCCCAGCATTAAAGACAGTGTCTGACACAAGCTAGCTCTCATATAAATTCGTTAAATAAATGAACACCTATCTCCACCTCTCTCTCAGAAATTTCCCTATCTTGCCTACCCCGACCCCAAGCCATGTGTATATAAACTACCGGAAATAAAGATTTATAAAACCACAAACTATTTTGCAACTAATAGGTTTCTTCACAGTAATTTTTGTGCTCCCCAATTCCACCCAAAATTTAAAATTTAACATCAGGTAACCACTCGATGTCAGCATTTAAACGCCTGCTAAAACTACCACTAGATGGCACAAGAATCCCAAACCCCATTTCAGGAACTCAGGGCCCCTGACTCACATCTTTACACTGGTCCAGCTTCTTGATTGCTTCATATTCTTGTGTTATTGTCTGAGGGAAATAGCATTTCCCTTTATCTTCTTCATACTCTGCTTTGTAATTTTTCTATAATGAGAAAGAACAAAAAGAGATCAGCATTGTTATTGCCCCCAAATAACGTCACTGAGAGGAAGAATGGCCTTCAACTTACATCACTGTTTTGAGCCGAAACTTTCATGCAGTGTATTTGATACGGGTCCTCAAAGCTGCCTACATAATGTCCCAAAACATTCTGTACATATGAATCTTTGTATTTAGCCTGAAAAAGAAAGCATATGGATATGTCAACTGGATGTTATTTGTCAAACAGCAGAAAAGCCCTCAAACCGCAGGGCACCCTTGGCCTTTCGAACCTCGCTGAAGTTCTTCAGCAGGGTGTCGAGTTGATATTTAGGGGTCTCACAGTAGTTCATGCTCTTTGCTTTTGTCTTCTCATAGTTTTCCTTGTATAATCTCTGTTGAAGGAAAAAGAAAATCAAACAAAGGGAAGAAAATTATATTTCATGGTATAAAAGCCATTCCCATCATTGCTATATTTAACCAAAAAGGCAAATTTTGTATTTTTTCAGCATTTACTTTCCACAAGGCAGAAAAGGCAGAATGAATATGGTAGAGGTTCATGTCCTGGAGAATCTAGTCTGCAAATAACCACATATGGGCTTGTGTTATTTCTCCTAACATTTCTCAGCCGGAATATACCACAGTATACCAATGCTGCTGTCTAAGCAAAGTTTTGTTTTAAAATAATTCTGTCCACCTGAATGTGTTTGAAGGAAAATGAATTTTTTAAATAGTGCAAAATTAGGTAAAAGGTATAAGGTGGACCTCAGATACTCAGGTACAGTCTTAGAAAAGTATTCAGCTCAGCCCTTGATGAAAACACATTTTACAACACCTTTGGGAGTTGGTTTTTTTCACTGAGGTCTAATATTTTTCTTGATTGTATTAATACACGAAAAGATGGTTTTTCCATTTAGGTTATAGGTATCACGTATTTCTACACGCTCTTCTTAATTCTCCCATGTAGAAATCCAAATATATACTCGGTAAAGACAAACATAAATGATACAGAATAGGGAGTATTTCTTTTTTGCCATGATTTAGAGAAGCAACTTTTATGAAGAGTTTTATTTTAACGTTTTAGTCTTTAAAACTGAGATCAGTATTTTATAAACTTCTTAAAATAAAGTACTTTGTTCTTGAGGTTATACTTCATCTAGTTTTCCTACTTTATTGATCTTTGGCCTGATTTTCTCACTTCTTTTTTCTTTTTTTTTAAGATTTTATTTGACAGAGAGAGACACAACCAGAGAGGGAACACAAGTAGGGGGAGTGGGAGAGGGAGAAGCAGGCTTCCCGCCGAGCAGGGAGCCCGATGCGGGGCTCGAACTCAGGACCCTGGGATCATGGCCTGAGCAGAAGGCAGACGCTTAATGACTGAGCCACCCAGGCGCCCCTGATTTTCTCACTTCTTGCCTTTTATTTTTCTGTACATATTTTTGTAAAGTACCTGAATTCAGATCATGACATGGAATGAATATGTGTTTATACATACTGAAATATTAAGCCCATTTCTGGGAAAGACAATAAAGAAAATGCTATTGCTAGTATATTTTCCACCTAATAAAACATGGCATTAAAAAGATTAAGGAAGCATTTACAATATTCACTGGTGTCTCAAAGTACAGAGACGTCGTAAGAATGAGGAACTTATTCCTCTTTTCCCCATGGGCTTTCGTGTTTGACTTGTCATCCTGAGTCAGAGATTTCATTTGGGCTAATGTCGCACCCAACTTATAGCAAACAATAAGTGCAGCCACATCTGAAAACAAGACAGATTTACAAAGACACTCACATCACTCTGGTTTCTGGCCGTCTTCAAAGAGTGCAGCATCTTGGGATCATCATCAATGCTCAGGGCTCCAATCATTTTCCCTTTATTTTTCTCATAGTCTTTCTTGTACATCACCTGTGAAGACGTCACGCGTGTCAGATGGCACCCACCGAGAACCGTCACTGCGGGCCCCCTGCCCAGGTGCCCGGGCCACACTCACATCGCTGGCGATCCTGCTGTTGGCCTTGGCTGCCAGCAGGGGAATGGCGTCCACTTTAATGTCAAACTTCTTCGCTTTGCTCTTCTCCCAGTCGTGCTTATAGATATTCTGGACAGAAA
>NW_027400297.1:0-5761 GCF_003265705.2 Callorhinus ursinus
CGCTGTGAAGTGTGCTAGACTGTTGAATCACAGACCTGTACCTCTGAAACAAATAATACATTATATGATTAAAAAAAAGAAGAAGAAGAAAAGAAGATAGCAGGAACGGAAAAATGAAGGGGGGGAAATCAGAGGGGGAGACGAACCAGAGAGACGATGGACTGTGAGAAACCAACGGAGGGTTCTAGAGGGGATGGGGTGGGGAGATGGGTTCGCTGCTGATGGGTATTAAAGAGGGCACGTACTGAATGGAGCACTGGGTGTTACACGCAAACAGTGAATCATAGAACACTACGTCAAAAACTAATGATGTAACGTATGGTGATTAACATAACAAAAGAAAAAAATAAAAAGATAAAAAACAGTATGTTACTGCTTAGACAAAAATAGACACATTGACCAATGGAACAGAATAGAAGGCATAGAAGTGAACCCCTGCTTCTACAATCAAAAAAATATTCAACAAGGAATCCAGGAACACACAATGGGGAAAGGACAGTCTTGTCCACAAGTAAGATGGGGAAAACTGGATGAGTACATGCAATGAAATTAGACCCCTATCTTACACCAGTCACAAAAATTCACTCAAACAAAGACTGAAGCAGAAGGACCTGGTACTATAAAACTCCTTGAAGTAAATGTAGGGAAGAAGCTCCTTAACATTGGTTTTGGCAATGATTCCTTGAATATGACACCAGAAGCACCAAAGACAAAAGTGAAAATGAACAAATAGGGCTCCAGGAACCTGAAAACCTTCTGCACAGCAAAAGGAACCATTAACAAGATGAAAAAGCACTCTCCAGAATGGAAGAAAGTTTCTGCAAGCCATACTTTGGATAAGGATTTAATACTGAAAATATATAAATAACCCATACAACTCAAAATCAAAAACCAATCTGACTGAAAAATGAATAGAATGAGACCTTTCTCCAAAGAACATTTCCCAACAGCCAACACACACATGAAAAGATGCTCCACATCACTCATCATCAGGGAAATGCAAATCAAAGCCACAATGAAATATCACGTCACACCTGTCAGAAGGCCTATTATCAGGAAGAAAAACGATAAAAATGGCTGGCAAGGGTCTGGAGCAAACGGAACTCCTTCACACTGCTGGTGGGCATGTATATTGATTCAACCACAATGGAAAACAATACAAAGGCTTCTCAAAAATTAAAAATAGACCCAACAATGATCCAGTGTGATTCCATTTCTGGGTATACACACAAAGGAAATAAAAACAGAATTTTAAAGAGAGATATGCACGCCTATGTTATTGCAGCATTGTTCACAATAGCCAACAATTGCCCATCAACAAAGGAATGGATAAAAACAAATACAATGGAATATTATACAGCCATGAAAAAAGAGGACATCCTGCCATTTGCAACAACATGGTGGACCTTGTGGAAATGATGCTCAGTGGAATAAGTCAGACAGAGAAAGACAAATACTATAGGACATCACTTACACGTGTAATCTAAAAAAGCCAAACTTGCAAAAACAGAGAGCTAAATGGTGGTTACCAGGGGTTGGGAAGTGGAGGGGACAGGACAGATGTTGCCTAAGGGTACAAATTTATAACGAATAGTGAGCACAGAGAACAATATTGTATTATAATCAACAAACGTGCTAGGAACCTAGAACTTAATTATTCTAATGACTAAAAAGAGAGAATAATTTTGTAATATGATAGAGGTGCTAATTGTTGCAATCCTATTATGATATATAATGTATTAAGATACATAAGTGTATCAACATGGGCTCCTTAAATTTACACAATGTTATATATCAAATAGATTTCAATTAAAAAACGGATCAGGGTCAAGATCTGGGTAAGTCTATAGGGTGAATACCAAAGCAAGGCTGTGAATCAGGTCACAGTCGAGGACAGACTAAGGGCCTGTGTCAGTTAAGGATTTGAATAAGGTTCAGGGTCGAGATCAGGGTTAAGGGAAGTTTCACAATCAGTATGTGGCTGGATCAGGATCGTGAGGATCAGGAACATGATCAAGTCCAGCAGAGGTTAAGTTAGATCAATGTTAGTGGAAGGGTCAAGGTCAGTGTTAGGGTGAGAATCAAGAAGAGGGTGAGGGTCAAATTCACATGAAGTCCTGGGTCAGGGTCAGTGTCAGAGTGAAGGTCGGAAGGGTCAGGGTCAGATTAAGGTTGAGTTTTGTCAGCAAGGTGTGAGGGTGTCTCGGGGCCTGAATGACAATCCGTCCCATCAATCCAGGGTTGTTTAGTTTTAGAATCAGGGCCAAAACCAGGGTTAAGAGTAGGCTCTGATCTGTGTGAGGGACAGTCTGTGTGATGGGTGGGTTTTGGAGTCAGGGTCAGAGTCCAGTTTATCAATAAGGGAAGATCAGGGAAGGTTCAAATTTAGATGACTCTGAGTTTTATGGTTAAGGTAATGATAAGAGTCTGGGTGAGGATTATGGTCAGAGTCAAAGCAAGCCTCAGGGTTAGAGTTAGGATAAGGTCACAGTCAGGGTCATGAAAAGGGTCAGATAGCATTTGGATATTTTCAGAGTGAAGTTCTGACTGAAAATCAGGGTTATGTGAGGGATGTAGTCAACGTCAGTGTCAGAGTCAGACATGATCAGGGGAGGTTCTGGGTGAGAAACTCAGGTAAGAGTGAGGTTGAGTGAAGTTCAAGTTGTGAGTAGGATTAGGGAGAACATCACTCTTAGAGTTAGGGTAAAGCTTAGGGTAGAATCAGAGTCAGGGTAATAAGTCAAGGTCAGGGTTGGAATGACGGTGTGTGAGGTTGAGGTTCAGGGTTAAGTGAAACAGGGTCACGGTCAAGGTGAGGGTCAAGGTCAGTGTCACAGTGAAGTTGGTCAGCAATCCCTTACCCACCACCCAGCACCACGTGCAGCTTTTGCAGATGCCACCTCCTTGAAACGCTCTCCTGCACTGAGCTCACCTTCTTGGGAGTCCTCAGTGCTGCCTAACCCTCCCTGCAGACCTCCAGAGGGATATAGGTGTCACGAAGGCAGGGATCTTGGAACAGAATGTTTTGTCCATTGATGGATTCCAAGCACTCAGAAGAATATGTGGCCTACAGTAGGTGCTCAATTGAAAGCTTATTTAATAAGCAAAGAGTATCCATTAAGTTATTTCTGGAGTGAAAATGTACATCTCAAATAAAATGAACTGTTCACAGTAGTTCTCTCTATGGAAGAATTACAAGAAAATTTCATGGTTGACTTGACACATGTCCATACTGTTTAAAATCTTCCACTTTGAGAAAAAAACAAAGAACTCCAGGTAAAGTTCCTGGTAAAGTGACAAGAGACTCATTGCACTGTAGCTATTACCCAAGCCTCAAACAACTGGCAGCCTGTTGGGGAGCCTTGGAACATCTTCGAAGAAACCCTATTCTAGTTCTCTTCTCTAAGGAGGAAAGACAAACCAAGAGGCAAGACAACACAGAAGGTCTATTTATTCAACAGCAGCTTTGAAAAGGAATCCTCGAGACAGTCAGGGGATGTATTTCCCCATTTCTACTTCACTCCTTTCCCATATGGTTCTGTCCTTCACTGGCTAGAGCCTGATGCAGAAAAGGTGACTGCCTTAGATGTACTTATATACGACCTTGGAGGGCACAGTCTGGAGGTGCAAACGGACGGGACATTTGTAAAAGTGGGACAGCAGAGTCTCACTGTAGCCCACCAGGAAGTAGAACTTGTCTTCAGGCAGCTGCCTCAAGACCAGGACACAGATCTCCAACTGGTTAGCCCAGCGCTTTAGGATCAGCTGGTCGACCAGACACCCTGGGAAGGGGCCCAGCATGAACTTTTAGAGGAAAACATCCTCTACTGTTCACTCTGCAGCATGGTTCTCCCCATCCAGGTTAACTGAAAGGAGAAGGGCACCTCGAAGACCCAGCAGAAACTCCAGAGGTAATATCCAAGAGCACTGGGCACTCAATTCCACCCCCACCCTGGCTTCTTCTCTCTTCTTCTACAAGTGGAATAAAAATAAGAACACATTAAAGTTCAAAGTACATTGTTTCATAACATTCACAAATAAATCCTGTGAAGTAAGTATTATCAGTTATCCTGGTTTTTCAAAAGGAAAGACTGAGTCCTGAGTAGGTCACAAAACTTGTGATGATGATCTTCTCTTGTCTAGACCTTTCCCACTCTTTCTGGATGATTATAGAAGCCCTGGCCATCCCTTGGCCCAGAGAGATGAGGCCAGCAGTTACTTCTGAGACTGGGGACATGAGCTCTCTCACCATCCAGGGACATGGCTATAAAGACCCAGGTTTGGGGGACACCTGTGCAATACCATGGGACTCAGCCTGCCACCCAGACAGAAACCACGCCATTTGGAACTCCAGAAAGCATTCAGAGCAGGAGAAATCTGCATGCCTATCCAAGTGAAACCCCACATTTAGTGGCCCCCTGACAGCAAACCCTGAGCCGAACACTCATCCTGACCCACACCTTCAACTCAGACCCCCGGGAAGCTTGCACAGCATGGGTAGATCCCTGCTGAAATGATCCTAAGCCTTAAATCTAACCCTAGGTTGACTTCTGAGTGGTCTGTCCACAGAAGCCTGGTTCCAAAGCCACCGAAATGGGGACACCTGAGCAAGACCAGAAGAGGCAGCCTGTCACCTAGAAGGAAAACAAGCCCTTTGGAACTCCAAAAAGCATTCAGAGCATGAGTACACTGCATGCCCATCCAAGCGAACCCCCACTTTCTTCGGCCCCTTGGCCGCAATCCATGACCTTGACACTTACCCTGATGAACGCCCTTAAGTCAAACCACCCATACCGCACCACAGCGCCGGCAGTTCAGCTTGCCATGCTGCCACTCCATAACCGTCACCCTAGGGAGGCTTCTGAGGGGTCTGTCCCCAGAGGCCTGGCTCCAAAACCCCAAGGACTGGGGACTACTAGCAATACAAGAGGACTCAACCTGCCAACTAGAAGGACCTGCCAACTCAACCCGCCATTTAATCTCTGGAATGCATTAAGAACAGGGGAACTCTGAATGCCCATCCCAGCAAATCCCCACATTCAGCGCTCCCCTGGACACAAACCCTGAGCCTGAAACTCACCCTGACCCACACCATCAACTCAGAAGCAGCGGAAGCTCACCACAGCGCATGCAGATTGGTCCTGACATTCCTCTAGTGCCTAACCCTAAACCTAGGGTGGCTTTTCAGAGCTCTGTCCCTAGAGGCCCCGATGCAAACTCCTTGGATTGGGGACTACTGAGCAATACCATAGGATTCAACCTGCCACCCAGATGGATTCCGCGAAAATGGACCTCTGGGAAGCATTCAAAACAAGAGGTATTCTGAGTGCCAAACCAAGCAAATCCTACTTTCAGTGGCCTGCAGGCCTCAAACTCTGAGCCTAACACTCACCCTGACCCATGACCTTAACACAGAACCCTGGGAAGCTCGCCACTGCACCGGCAGATCAGCATGCCATGCCCCTAAGTCTTACCCCAAACCCTAGCATGGCTTCTAAGGGGTCTGTCCCCAGAGGCCTGGTTCCAAGGATCCAGGGTTTGGGGACACCTGAGCAATAGCAGAGGACTCAGCCTGCCACCCAGAAGGAAACTGAGCCATTTTGAACCCTAGAAACCATACAGTGGAGGAGAAATCTGCATGCCCATTCCAGCGAACCCCCACTTTCTGCAGGCTCCCTGGCTGCAAACCATGAGCCTAACACTCACTTGACCCACCCTCTCAAATCAAACCCCTGGGAAGCTCAACCCAGTGCCAGCAGAT
>NW_027400298.1:0-3420 GCF_003265705.2 Callorhinus ursinus
CACTAGTGTATGGCTTTGTTCTAGTCTCCTGCCTGATCACATTCTCTACCTTTTTTTTTAAATCTTCTTTCTTTTTTCAAACAACTTCTTATCAATTCCTTTTATAAAATCTTTTATAATTTTCATCTTTACAGTCATCTTCCATCCCTTCATTGTATCAACCCTTATTTCATACATATATGTCTTTCTTTCTTTACAATTTTCGGAGGCATTTTCTTCTAACAGACCAAAACACACCCAAAATCTAGTGTATGGCACTGATCTATGCACTAGCCTGATCATATTTTATCATATTCTGTTTTTTTTTTTTGTTTTGTTCTGTTTTTGTTTGTTTTTATCTTTTTCTTTTTCTTTTTCTCTTTTTCTTTTTTCTTTCTTTCCCTTTCTTTTCCCCTGGTTTCAGGTCTTTTTCTGATTTGTTTAGAGTATATTTGCTGGGGACATTCTTAACCTGTTAGCATTTTGTTCTCTCATTCATCTATTCTCCTCTGGACAAAATGACAAGATGAAAAAAATCACCTCAGCAAAAAGAGCAAGAGGTAGTACCGTCAGCCAGGGACCTACTCAATACGGACATAAGAACAATGTCGGACCTAGAGTTCAGAATCATGATTTTAAAGATACTAGCTGGGCTTGAAAAAAGCATGGAAGTTCTTAGAGAAACCCTTCCTGCGGAAATAAAAGAACTAAAATCTAACCAAATCGAAATCAAAAAGGCTATTAATGAAGTGCAATAAAAAATGGGGGCACTAACTGCTAGGATAAATGAGGCAGAAGAGAGAATCAGCGATATAGATGACCAAATGATGGAAAATAAAGAAGCTGAGAAAAAGAGAGATGAACACCTACTGGATCACGAGGGAAGAATTCGAGAAATAAGCGATACGATAAGACGAAACAACATTAGAATAATTGGGATCCCAGAAGAAGAAGAAAGAGAGAGAGGGGCAGAAGGTATATTGGAGCAAATTATAGCAAAGAACTTCCCTAATGTGGGGAAGGAAACAGGCATAAAAATCCAGGAGGCACAGAGAACCCCTCTCAAAATCAATAAAAATAGGTAAAACTTACGAGTCTCAGAGACAAAGAGAAAATCTTGAAAGCAGCTCAGGAGAAGAAATATGTAACCTACAATGGTAGAAATATTAGATTGGCAACAGACCTATCCACAGAGACCTGGCAGGCCAGAAAGGACTGGCATGATATCTTCAGAGCACTAAAAGAGAAAAATATGCAGCCAAGAATACTATATCCAGCTAGGCTCTCATTGAAAATTGAAGGAGAGAAAAAAATCTTCCAGGACAAACAAAAACTAAAGGAATTTGCAAACACGAAACCAGCCCTCCAAGAAATATTGAAAGGGGTCCTCTAAGCAAAGGGAGAGCCTAAAAGCAGCATAGACCAGAAAGGAACAAAGACAATATACAGTAACAGTCACCTTGCAGGCAATACAATGGCACTAAAGTCATATCTTTCAATAGTTACCTTGAATGTAAGTGGGCTAAATGCCCCAATCAAAAGACACAGGCTATCAGAATGGATTAAAAAACAAGACCCATCAATATGCTGTCTGCTGGAGACTCATTTTAGACCCAGAGAAACCCCCAGATTGAAAGTGAGGGGATGGAAAACCATTTACCATGCTAATGGACACCAAAAGAAGGCTGGGGTGGCAATCCGTATATCAGACAAAATAGATTTTAAAACAAAGACTCAAATAAGAGATGAGGAAGGAACTATATCCTACTTAAAGGGTCTATCCAACAAGAAGATCTAACAATTGTAAATATCTATGCCCTGAACATGGGAGCAGCCAATTATATAAGGCAATTAATAACAAAAGCAAAGAAACACATTGACAACAATACAATAATTGTGGGGGACTTTAACACCCCCCTGACTGAAATGGACAGATCATCTAAGCAAAAGATCAACAAGGAAATAAAGACTTTAAACGACACCCTGGACCAAATGGACTTCACAGACATATTCAGAACATTCCATCCCAAAGCAACGGAATACACATTCTTCTCTAGTGCCCATGGAACATTCTCCAGAATAGATCACATCGTAGCTCACAAATCAGGTCTCAACTGGTACCAAAAGATTGGAATTATTCCCTGCATATTTTCAGACCACAGTGCTTTGAAACTAGAACTCAATCACAAGAGGAAAGTTGGAAACAACTCAAATACATGGAGGCTAAAGTGCATCCTACTAAAGAATGAATGGGTCGGGGCACCTGGGTGGCTCAGTTGGTTAAGCCACTGCCTTTGGCTCAGGTCATGATCCCCAGGTCCTGGGATCGAGCCCCACGTCCAGCTCCCTGTTCAGGGGAAAACCTGCTTCTCCCTCTCTCTCTGCCTGCCTCTCTGCCTACTTGTGCTCTCTCTCTCTGTCTCTCTGTCAAATAAATGGGTAGAATCTTTAAAAAAAAAAAAAGAATGAAAGGGTCAACCAGGAAATTAAAGAAGAATTAAAAAAATTCATGGAAACCAATGAAAATGAAAACACAACTGTTCAAAATCTTTGGGATACAGCAAAGGCAGTCCTGAGAGGAAAGTATATAGCAATACAAGCCTTTCTCAAGAAACAAGAAAGGTCTCAAGTACACAACCTAACCCTACACCTAAAGGAGCTAGAGAAAAAACAGCAAATAAAGCCTAAACCCAGCAGGAGAAGAGAAATAATAAAGATCAGAGCAGAAATCAATGAAATAGAAACCAAAAGAACAGATCAACGAAACTAGGAGCTGGTTCTTTGAAAGAATTAACAAGATTGCTAAACCCCTGCCCAGACTTATCAAAAAGAAAAGAGAAATGACCCAAATCAACAAAATCATGAATGAAAGAGGAGAGATCACAACCAATACCAAAGAAATACAAACAATTCTAAGAACATATTATGAGCAACTCTATGCCAGCAAATTAGATAACCTGGAAGAAATGGGTGCATTCCTAGAGATGTATCAACTACCAAAATTGAACCAGGAAGAAATAGAAAACCTAAACAGACTTATAACCACTAAGAAAATTGAAGCAGTCATCAAAAATCTCCCAACAAACAAAAGCCCAGGGCCAGATGGCTTCCCAGGGGAATTCTACCAAACATTTAAAGAAGAATTAATACCTATTCTCCTGAAACTGTTCCAAAAAATAGAAATGGAAGGAAAACTTCCAAACTCATTTTATAAGGCCACCATTACCTTGCTCCCAAAACCAGACAAAGACCCCATCAAAAAGGAGAATTACAGACCAATATCCTTGATGAACATGGATGCAAAAATTCTCACCAAAATACTAGCCAATAGGATCGAACAGTACATTAAAAGGATTATTCACCATGACTAAGTGGGATTTATCCCTGGGCTGCAAAGTTGGTTCAACATCCGCAAATCAATCAACGTGATACAATACATTA
>NW_027400298.1:3520-5759 GCF_003265705.2 Callorhinus ursinus
TTTATCCCTGGGCTGCAAGGTTGGTTCAACATCCGCAAATCAATCAACGTGATACAATACATTAACAAAAGAAAGAACAAGAATCATATGATCCTCTCAGTTGATGCAGAAAAACCATTTGACAAAGTACAGCATCCTTTCTTGATCAAAACTCTTCAGAGTATGGGGATAGAGGGTACATACCTCAATATCATAAAAGCCATCTATGAAAAACCTATGGCGAATATCATTCTCAATGGGGAAAAGCTGAGAGCTTTCCCCCTAAGGTCAGGAATGTGGCAGAAATGTCCACAATCACCACTGCTATTCAACGTAGTATTAGAAGTCCTAGCCATAGCAATCAGACAACAAAAAGAAATCAAAGGCATCCAAATTGGCAAAGAGGAAGTCAAACTCTCACTCTTTACAGATGATATGATACTTTATGTGGAAAACCCAAAAGACTCCACTCCAAAACTGCTAGAACGCATACAGGAATTCAGTAAAGTGGCAGGCTATAAAATCAATGCACAGAAATCAGTGGCATTCCTATACACCAACAACAAGACAGAAGAGAGAGAAATTAAGGAGTCGATCCCATTTGCAATTGCACCCAAAACCATAAGATACCTAGGAATAAATCTAACCAAAGAGGCAAAGGATCTGTACTCAGAAAACTATAAAATACTCCTGAAAGAAACTGAGGAGGACACAAAGAAATGAAAAAACGTTCTATGCTCATGGATTGGAAGAACAAACATTGTGAAGATGTCAATGCTACCTAGAGAAATCTACACACTCAATGCAATCCCCATCAAAATACCATCCACTTTTTTCAAAGAAATGGAACAAAGAATCCTAAAATTTGTATGGAACCAGAAAAGACCCCGAATAGCCAGAGGAATGTTGAAAAAGAAAAGCAAAGCTGGTGGCATCACAATTCCGGACTTCCAGCTCTATTCCAAAGCTGTCATCATCAAGACAGTATGGTACTGGCACAAAAACAGACACATAGATCAATGGAACAGAATAGAGAGCCCAGAAATGGACCCTCAACACTATGGTCAACTTATCTTTGACAAAGCAGGAAAGAATGTCCAGTGGAAAAAAGACAGTCTCTTCAACAAATGGTGTTGGGAAAATTGGACAGCCACATGCAGAAGAATGAAACTGGACCATTTCCTTACACCACACACAAAAATAGACTCCAAATGGTTGAAAGACCTAAACGTGAGACAGGAGTCCATCCAAATCCTAAAGGGGAACATAGGCAGCAACCTCTTCGACCTCAGCCGCAGCAACTTCTTCCTAGAAACATCGCCAAAGGCAAGGGAAGCCAGGGCAAAAATGATCTATTGGGATTTCATCAAGATAAAAAGCTTTTGCACGGCAAAAGAAACAGTCCACAAAACCAAAAGACAACCAACAGAATGGGAGAAAATATTTGCAAATGACGTATCAGATAAAGGGCTAGTATCAAAAATCTATAAAGAACTTACCAAACTCAACACCCAAAGAACAAATAATCCAATCAAGAAATGAGCAGAAGACATGAACAGACATTTTTCCAAAGAAGACATCCAAATGGCCAACAGACACATGAAAAAGTGCTCAACATCAGTTGAGCTGATGTTGATGATGATGGCGATGATGCTTGAGCTGATGATGCTGATGATGCTCGGCATCAGGGAAATCCAAATCAAAACCTCAATGAGTTACCACCTCACACCAGTCAGAATGGCTAAAACAAGTCAGGAAATGACAGATGTTGGCGGGGATGCGGAGAAAGGGGAACCCTCCTACACTGTTGGTGGGTATGCAAGCTGGTGCAACCCCTCTGGAAAAGAGTATGGAGGTTCCTCAAACAGTTGAAAAGAGAGCTACCATACGATCCAGCAATTGCACTACTGGCTATTTACCACAAAGATACAAATGTAGGGATCCGAAGGGGTACGTGCACCCCAATGTTTATAGCAGCAATGTCCACAATAGCCAAACTGTGGAAAGGGCCAAGATGTCCATCGACAGATGAATGGATAAAGAAGATGTGATATATATACCCAATGGAATATTATGCAGCCATCAAAAGGAATGAGATCCTGCCATTTCCAATGACATGGATGGAACTGGAGGGTGTTATGCTGAGTGAAATAAGTCAATCAGAGAAAGACATGTATCATATGACCTCACTGATATGAGAAATTCTTAATCTCAGGAAACAAACTGAGGGTTGCTGGAATGGTGGGGGGTGGGAGGGATG
>NW_027400299.1:0-5758 GCF_003265705.2 Callorhinus ursinus
CACTCCCCCTGCTTGCATTACCTCTGTCGCTGTCTCTCTCTCTCTCTCAAATAAAAAAAATAATCTTTTTAAAAAATAAGATTTTATTTATTTAAGAGAGAGAGAGAAAGCATGAGTTTGGGGGAGAAGCAGAAGGGAAAGGAAAGGGAGGGGGAAAGAATCTCAAGCAGACTCCACACTGAGTGCAGAGCCTGATGTGGGGCTCCGTCTCACGACCCCAAGATCATGACCTAAGCCGAAATCAAGAGTCAGACGCTTAACAGACTGAGCCACCCAGACGCCCTCAAACCGTATTTCTTAACCCCCACCCCACCGCCCCCCTCCTGCCCTCTCCTCACTCACCTGAGCCCCGCGTGCTATTCATTCCCAGTTCGTTTCTCACTGGCCTTAGCTGTGCTGAGCAGAAGTATCTTGTATTGGCCATTTTGGAACTAGAAAACGAGCAACCACTTTGGAGACAAAGCTGACTTTGATTCCTGGCTTTGATACTCAGAAGCTGTGTGGATTTTATTAAGTTGCTTGTCTTCTCAGTTTGCTCATCTCTAATGAAGGTATATTAATACTGACTCATAGAGATTATGAGGATTAAATATGTATGCACAGTACCATGGATCCAACCATCTCCTGTGCCCTAAAGACTCACTTATAATCTTAACTTCTCAGCAGACCTCCCTCGTGAGCCCCAGGCCTACATATACAACTGATCCCAAGGCATTTCCATTTGGATGTCCCACAGGAACCCCAAATTTAACATGGCCTAAGTGGAATCCCTTATCTTCCCCCCAAACCTCTTGCTCCAGGGTTCCCTATCTGTGAGGATGGCATTATTATTGGCCACTCAGTCCCCAAGAAGGAGCCTGGGCAGCTTCCCAGACCCCTCCCCCCCTGCTCGCGCCCAGCCAGCCTGCAGGTTGTCTGAACCTCCTCCTTCCTGTCTCCATGGTGTTTCTCTGTTTCCCTCCCACAGCTCAGTCCAGACCCTTCTCACTTCTTGCCTAATCCTCCGACCTGGGTTTCCTGCAGCCCAGCTGGCCCTCCTGTGCAGAACAAGTCCAGTGGTAGGACTGGGATACAGTTCCAGCTCCCAGTTCTGCTCAGCTCGGGGTGCCCTTCCTCACCTGACTTCTCCTGGCCCCAGTGGACCCAATTCTGTCCAGGCCCCTGGGCATCCTGTGCCCCCACCAACACCTTGTGGCTCTGCTCCTGCAGCCCCTAAACAGGACTCCCTTCTCTTTCTTCATCAACTCCCCCCTTCCCGGCCTTCACAACTATAAATATGTCTCCCTTCAGGAAAGTTCCAAGTGTCCGCCGGGTGATTTAGAAATCCCCGCCACCTTGGTGCTCCCTCTCTAAACTCTATGTGGATCCTGGCTCCCCTGTTAGACTTTGGATTTTGGAAGGGACTATCTTATATCACTTTCTTTTCCCAGCACCTTCCCTATAGTGGGCATGTGATAAATGCATGCCAAGTGGCTACATAAACAGAGGTGTTCCTTAGACAATGTTAGTCCCTTTTTACCACCCACAGATGGGCCTCAGGTCTTGTTTGTTCAGGTACTCCCTCATTCTAATCAGCCATGCCCCCCAGCAGCCCCCCACCTCCAGAGCCTGCTAGCCCTCAAGGCACAGATCAAACCCCAGCTTGTCTCAGCAGCGTCTCCAGTGGCTCCTGCCCTCATTTTTTCCTCCAGATACTCTAGATGATTTGAGTGCATGCTTTCTCATTGCTATTGTTACTTCTTATTACACAGTATTATGAATAAATTAACATATTACAACTTGTTCAATTCATCACACTATAACAGAGCGCCCACTCTAGAAGGGGGGCCCATCAGACGTGCTATCAGAGCAGTGGGTGCACAGTATGGCCATAGGTCCAAGGAGAGAAGCAGGGGGGAGCACTGCTGGGAGCGGAGGGGGTTTCAGAGACGACAGGTCAGCCAAGGGGACGAGAGGGAGGGAGAAGGGCACCCTAGGCAGAGAGAAGTGGCAGGGATGGGAGATGCAGGGCGAGGGGCAAGACCTGTGGGGAGTGGCAGTCTGGGTCCCATCTTGGGGAGGACTGAGGACAGAGGAGGAGTCTGGTTTTATACAAGTACTAGTGTGAGTGCTCTACTTGGTCTGGAACTCTGGGGCACCGAGAGCAGAACTTGGAAGTCTCCCCCCACCCCCACCTCCCAGCACCACACTCCGCTCATGTACCTGGGGCCATGTTGACATGTATCCTTCCGGCCCCCTTTCAGTGTATTTACCTACATATTTATATACATATACACATACCTAGGATTCTTAAAAGTAATTTACTTTTGGGCGCCTGGGTGGCTCAGTTGGTTAAGCGACTGCCTTCGGCTCAGGTCATGATCCTGGAGTCCCTGGATCGGGTCCCGCATCGGGCTCCCTGCTCAGCAGGGAGTCTGCTTCTCCCTCTGACCCTCCCCCCATCTCATGTGCTTTCTCTCTCATTCTCTCTGTCTCTCAAATAAATAAATAAAATCTTTAAAAAAAAATAAATAAAAATAAAAAAAATTAAAAAAAAAGTAATTTACTTTTATGATTTTTAAGAAGCATATGTCTTGGAAAGGGTCTCATTCTTTAAATGGCTCCAGAGAAAAAGAATTTCAGCATGCATAGTAATTTCTTTAGCTACATCCCTGTGGGACACTTAGGCTGTTCCCCCTTTACCATCAAGCACAGCAACATTTGTGTGCGTGTTTCTGTGGGAAGAGAAATGGCTTGTTGAGATGTGCATGTTTGAAAGGCAGGTTTGGCCATGGTGGGGGTAGAATGGGTCCAAGGAGCAAAGTTTCATGGGACATAGTAGCCCTCTGGATGGCAGGGCCTTGAGGGATGAGGAGGAGGGAGAGAGCGGGAGGAGATGCTTGGCGGGGAGCATTGGGGGACAGTTTTCTTCTTTTATTTTTTGGGGAAGAATTTTTTTAACAGATCAGTGTTTATGTGGCGGTAATGGTGAAGAACCGATGTAAGGGGAGCAATTGTCATTTTCTTTATGAAAATATCTTAATCTCATGGGCTCCTGGGTGGCTCAGTTGATTAAGTGTCTGCCTTTGGCTCAGGTCATCATCTCAGGGTCCCGGGATCCAGCCCCATGTCGGGCTCCCTGCTCAGCGGGGAGTCTGCTTCTCCTTCTCCCTCTGCCACTCCCCCTGCTCATGCTCTCTCCTCTCTCTCTCTCAAATAAATAAATAAAATCTTTTTTTAAAAAAAGAAAATACCTTAATCTCTTTTCTGATGTTACAGAAATACTGTAAACAATTTAAACAATATGGATAAATGGGTAGTTTCCCTCATACTCTTGTTTCCCTTGGATAATCATTGTTAATAGCTAGATCTACATCCTCTCTAATTTTAAAAGTGCCCATTTTGTGGGGCTCCTGTCTGGCTCAGTCAGTGGAGCACGCAACTCTTGATCTCAGGGTTGTGAGTTCGATCCCCACATTGGGGGTAGAGATTGCTTGAAGATAAATTCTATAAAAAAATGCCCCCTTTTTATTCCTTCACTTCTTTTTTGGTGAGTTAAAACAAGTTCATTTTTTAAAAAAGAGTTTATTTATTCATTTGAGAGAGAGAGAGCCAGCAAGCAGGGGTAGGAAGAGGGAGAAGGGCAGAGAGAGAGACAGAGACAGAGAATCCCAGGCAGACTCCGCACTGAGCGCAGAACTTGATGCGGGGATCATGACCTGAGCTGAAACGGAGAGTTGGACGCTTAACTGCCGGCGCCATCCAGAGGCCCCACATTCATTCTCTTGTAGTTCTGAAGGGTAGACGTCTGAAGGCATTCTCACTGGGCCAGAACCAAGGTGTTGGCAAAGCTGTCTTCCCTCCACAGGCTCCAGGGAGAATCTGTTTCCAGCCTTTTCCACCTTCTAGACTTGTACTCGGTGCACTGCGCACCTCCTGTGTGGCCCCTTCCTCCGTTGTCAGGCCAGAACACAGCATCGTGCCTCGGGGCTGCATATTTATTTTTAGCACAAACGGGGCAACAGTCATAGTATACACTCCTGTAATCTGACTTTTTAACTTCATGTGTCAGGGGCTTTTTTTATACACAAAAATTGTCAGTGCTGGGGCACCGGTTTAGGTTGTTTCTAATGATTATTATTCTTGTCACATTATCTTCTCCAGGTAAATTCCTAGAAGGGGAATTGCTGCATCAAAGGGACATGTGTGTAAACTCTTGAGTGATTGCTCTCTAGAAAGGTTCCCATGGCGTTCATTCATGCCACAGGGCATGAGAGGACCTACGTACCACAGCCATGCCTCCTGGGCATCATCCCTCCAACTGGACTGGACGCCCAGTGCCTGAGGCATGACGCTGTGTTCCTGGCCTGACGATGGGCCTCTGTCTGCTTCTCTTCAATTACCACAGTGCTGAGAATGGCCAATTTCTTTTCCTTTCTTCCGTTCTCTCTCTCTTTCTTTTTTTTTTTAAGTAGGCTCCACACCTAGCATTGAGCCCAACATGGGGTTTGAACTCATGACCCCGAGATCAAGACCTGAGCTGAGGGACACCTGGGTGGCTCAGTTGGTTAAACGTCTGACTCTTGGTTTTGGCTCAGGTCATGATCTCAACATGTGTTATGGGATTGAGCCCCGTGTCTGGCTCCTCGCTCAGCAGGGAGTCTGCTTGAAAGGTTCTCTGCCTCTGTCCCTCCCCGCCCCAAGTAAATAAATAAATCTTTAAATAAAAAATTTATTTCTTTGAGAGAGAGCACAAGCGGGGGCGCGGGGGGGGCAGAGGGAGAGGGAGAAGCAGACTCCCGCTGAGCAGGAAGCTCGATGAGGGGCTTGATCCTAGGAACCTGGATCATGACCTGAGCAGAAGGTCAGGCTTCTGCTTAACCGACTGAGCCACCTAGGCACCCCAATAAATAAATCTTAAAAAAAAAAAAAAGACCTGATCTGAGATCAAGATTTGCACGCTTAACCAACTGAGCCACCCAGGCGCCCCTAGGATGGCCAGTTTCTAGTGAACAACAAATCCTGCTTCTTCCCCACAGTGACCTTCCTGATGCTAAGTCGAGAGCCCTTGACAACATTGGCAGGGTTTTTGCCAAAGTTGGGAAATTCCAGCAAGCCATTGACACGTGAGTAACCCCAGACTGCCCCTTCCCCACCCGAGGGCCAGGACTTCCCACCCTCACACCGGACTCCCAGCCTGGGGCCCGGATGCCAGGCAAAGAGGCATCAGAAGACCTGAGTTTGGCTCCTGGCTCTGCCACGTGACCATGGGCTAGTCACTTTGTCAACTCTGAGGCTCATCTGTTAAGTTGATTGACTAGAATGAGCATCTGCTCACAATTTCCCAGTGACAGGAATCACCTGGAGCACAGGTGCATGAATTACTGGGGCCCCTCCCTGAAATTCTGATTCTACAGGTCTCGGTTGGAGCTCAGGAAACTGGGGGTTTTTTTTGTTTTGTTTTAAGATTTTATTTATTTATTTAAGAGAGAGAGAGCTCAAGCACAAGTGGAGGGAGAGGTAGAGGGAGAGGGAGAAGCAGACTCCCCGCTGACCAGGGAGTCCAACAACACAGGACTCCATCCCAGGAGTCTGGATCCAATTAGACTCATTTGCTGGGACCCTTCTGCTCCACATCTCTTGGTTTCCTGAATGACCCCTGGTGTCTATGTGCCAAAAGACATACGAGTTTGAGAGTTCACCCACCCATTTGTATCTTTTTATAAGAAAATGTTTTGTAGGGGCGCCTGGGTGGCTCAGGTCATGGTCCCAGCGTTCT
>NW_027400300.1:0-5758 GCF_003265705.2 Callorhinus ursinus
GGAGTCCTGATGCCATGCCCCATGGCCCAGCTATCTCCAACCTCTTTCTTCTTTCCCCCTTGTCCTCCAACTCGATCCCTGGGTGTCTTCCCCTTCTGACCACCAGCTGGGCAGTCAGAGTGATGTGTGTTTGTGAGTGGGTGTGCAGGTGCACATGCCTCTATGTGCATTGGGTGCCAAGGTCATGTCCCCACATGGGACGGGGTGGTTAGCTATCCCCGAGGATCTGAGGGGCTCTCACTCCCAAAGCAAACCTCATGGGAGGTTTGGGGCTGGCATAGGACTGGAGAGCAGCCCTGTTCCTTGGGTTCTGCACCCCTCAATTGTCTTGGGCCAGTCCCTGCCTCACTTGACCCAGGTTCCCAACTGTCCCTGAGGGTTGGACATGGAAACGCTTGAACATGGCTGCTTCTCCAGGGGTAGGTGTGGGACAGGTGCACCAGGCATACAGGACTCCCTACCAGAGAGCCAGCCAGGTGTGTCATGGCCAGGTGTGCAAAGGGGCCCTGCCTAGAGCACCTGTACAGTGACCCAACCCTGCGGCAGATGTACACGAGCTCCATGGCTCTGCACTTGACGGGTCCCCCATGTTCTCTCAAAACTGCCAACTGCTCTGTGGCCCCAAAGTCCCCTGGGCCCCACAACCACGGCCACCCTGTGTGGCAGGTCTTAGCGTGCAAGGCCAGGTGGGTAGAATATCTGGGGACGCATAGGTCATTCAATATCCCCCACCCAGCTGGAATGCATTCCAGTCTGCTGGAATGCAAACTCCCTCTCAGGGTCCAGCTAAGTGATGGGCTGGGCCAGAGGACCTGGAGGCATCAGTGGAGGCTGACTCAGGACAAGGAGAAGATCAGTCCACCCCTTCACCTTCTCCTCTCCTCCTTTTGCCTTGTCTTCCTGGCAGGAACTGGGACGGATGTCCAGCCTGTCCCTGGCTGCAGCACTGGCTGGAGGCAGTGGGACGGGAAGGAGGCTGGGGTGGAGGGGCCCACCAGCAGGATTCCCATGTGCAGGAGCCGTTACTATAATGAGGGACCCCGTGGGCATTCAGGGATTTCAGCCCTTTGTAGACATGAGCAGTGGCCCCAGGACTCGGCCCCTGACCCATCCTTCACCCTCTACAAGGCCCCGCATCCTCCCCAACGCAGTCCTTGTCCAAAGCCAGTTCTCCTTCTGGCCCCAGGAAGTCCAGCTCCTCCAGGGGCTGCGAAATCTTTACCAGCTGGAGCTGAGCCAGCTCAATGGGGCCTGGTTCCTGGTCCTGCAGCCCCACAGTGTGGAGAGGTGAGGCCAGGCAGGAGTGGGAAGAGGGCAGAGTGGAATCTCCCTATGGTCCATGGCTGCCTGAAGAACACAGACCCTGCTGTGTGCTGGCCCCTAGGCACCCGGACTCCTGGTCTCGAGCAGGTTCCGTGAGGGAGACTACAGTGTGGCTCCTGCTAGCTCACATGGTGTCACTCTGTCCTGTATCTACAGCCTGTCCCACCAGCTGGACTCCCCTCCTAGTCGGCCAGCTCACCTTCAGGGTCAAGAACAGGCCATCATGAAGCTCAGGGGCAAGTACATGGCTGGGCAGGCAGGGGAGGGCTTGCTCTGGGCTCAGTGAGCCTCTGACTGGGCTAGCAGGGGCTCTGGAGGGCTGGTCTTCCATATTCTCTGATGACCATCCCTGGGTTAGGGTGAGGGTTAGGGTGAGGGTGAGGGTGAGGGTCAGGGGTTAGGGTTAGGATTAGGGTGAGGGTGAGGTTTAGGGTTAGGGATAGGGTTAGTGTTTAGGGTTAGGCTTAGGTTTAGGGTTTAGGGTTAGGGATAGGGTTAGGGTTAGGGTTAGGAGATGATGGCTCCTGTTACTCCAATAAAGATATATAAGACCTACTGGATATTCAGTTGAAGGTCATGTGACCTCCTGAAAGTTATGTGAGCTTAGAATATGTGACATTCTGTTAGAACGTTAGTAGGAGAATAAAGCTCATTTGACAATCTGAAAACTCATAACACTCAGGAAGAAGCTATGAGGTGTCCTGACACCCAGGCAGGCAAGGGACAACCTCTTGATGCTTAGATAATCTGATAGAGAACTTACACTCAGGGAGAGGAAGGAACACTGCCCTTCATGCAGGTGGAGGTGTGACCCCCTCACACTCCTACAGGAAGGTGAAACTATTTAACTTGCAGGTATGTGAGGTGAGCATTTGTCATCCTCCCATCAGTGAGATGTCATCTCCTGACAGTCAGAAAAAATGATAACTCAGGATATTGAGGTGATTGTGATGAGAATTCCTGACCCTCAGGTATAGGAGACACATCTTCCTGCATGTAGATCCCAGAGAGGAGACCTAGAAACACTCAGGTAGGATACACCAGATCCTGTGATACTCAGCCGTGAATAGAAAGGTGGGTTTTGTAGTCCTAAATTAGAGAAATTCAAAGTGGCTCTTTGAAAAGTGTGCTGATAGTATGTACTTGGAAGAGGGAAAGACAATTTGCCTGACAGAGTGCTAAGGATCGATTAATCTGTTGAGCCTGACACCCTGTGACCTTTGACATGCTGCATCATCTTGACACAGAGGGACAGAGCTGCCCCTCAACACATGATTTGGAACAGGAACTGTGGTTGCAGCTTGCATGAGGGGCAGACCCTGACACTGCACAAAACTGGATCCTCAGATGATACAGAACCTCAAAGTGTAACTGGGAATGGAGATCCTGGCGTTGGGACAGACGGAGGGTGTTGCACATGAGCCCCCATCACCCGAGGGGTGCAGAGGAGCCTGTACAGAAAGCTGGGATCTTGTTTCAGCCTTAACCGGTTAAGGTAAAGGGCTTCTGCCTGGCCTGACTATTGGGGTGGGGGGAGGGGGGATATAGCCATGCTGATTGGTTAGGAGGTCACAGAGCTTTGCGAGGTCACTGGGCTTCCAGGCCAGGCTGGGGCAGGAGTATGATAGAGATGCTGCCAGCTGTCATTCTGCTGGCCTTGGCAGTGTCTGTGGTTGCCAAAGTTAACGCCACCTGTGAATAAGTGTCAGGGACACCTCCGGGGGAGGAAAGTGTGTCTTCTGAATAGCAAGCCCCAAACAGACTCCCTCTGTCCAGGGCTAGGAAGGAGGCCAAGCTTGGGCCTTAGTAGTCCCCTGGGTCTCACGGGAGTGACCCACATCCACAATTCAGACCATTCTTGCTCCCAGCTTCATCAGCCAAGAGACCCCAGGGCTGACCCCTGGGCTCCTATGCCTCCCATACCGCAGACGCTGGGGTCCTTCCCTCACCTACAGACTGACCTCAATGCCTCTTGCACATCAAGTCTCAATTTTAGAAACCCCTTTCTTCCCACAGATACTGAAGTTCCCCACCTGTGGCTGACCCTAAAGACACCAAGATATTGTCATGTCATTCTTCTAGGGTCCCAACACACCTTAGACTCTGACAGCCCCCAAGGTACCCCCAAACTCTGGTGGCCTCTCCCCAGTTCCCAGAACTTCCATCCCTGGACCCTCGGTGCTCCCCACACCGGAGTTCACTGGACCTGCCTTGGCTACTCTACCTCCTCCTGTCACCATCCAACCCCACACTGCAGCCCCAAGACAGCTGTGGCTGTTTTCTGAGTCTCTAATTCAAAATTGGTTCTAAAGACCTCAAGCCATTACACCTCTCTCTCTCCAACTCTAGCCTCCCGCTCTGCCTCGGGATCTCCCATATTTCTTGGGCACTTATCATCGATCCAGCTTCCTATGGCGCCTTCTTTCGTCGCCTTGGGGCTACACCCACAAGACCCCAGAACACATACTCCTCAAAATCAGGTACTGAAGCCTGCAGCTTCCTGCTTCCCTACCTCCCTGACAGCGCCTCTCCTCAGCAGCTCCCCCTTGGACCCTCCACACTCCCGGATGCCCCACTTTGCCCAGCCCCTTAGCCCTGAAACCTCCATCGTGCATGTGCGAGGACAGGCTGTTCCTCTTCTTAGTTTGAACTGTGTCCCTGGTCTCCCCCAGTGCCCCCTGTGGGTTACAGTTCAGGCAGAACCCACCGGGAAGTGGCCGTATCATCAGGGGCAGGATGCAACAATTGGGGCCTGGCCCTGGATGGTCAGCCTCCAGGTATTTATGTCCCATAATAACCGAAGATATCATGCGTGCGGAGGCACCTTGCTGAACACCAATTGGCTGCTTACTGCTGCCGACTGCTTCGTCTCCAAAAAGTACGTGTGGGAGCATGTGCAGGGAGGTCTCTAGGGGAGGCTCTCCCCAGAATGGTACATTCTCCAGTGCTCTGTGTGCGCGGTCTCCCCGGGGCTCTGGGCCTGTGTCAACCAGACTGCAAGTGGCTGTACCCAGGCTCTTGCTGAGGGAGGGCTCTGAGGATCATGGTCACCAGAGGTTTCTGTCGAGCCCGTCCTTTCTGAAGATGACCTGGCTTGCCTCTGTGCCCACGGAAAATTATATGACAGGAGACATTTTTGGAGCAAGGGAAATTATGTATGGGAACGATAAGCCAGCGAAGCTGCCTCAACAAGAGAGATATGTCGAGAAAATCATCATTAATGAGAAATACATCTGCAGTTTAGAGCACAATGACATCGCTCTCATGAAGATCACCTCCCCCCGATCCCTGTGGGCAATTCATCGGAATGGGCTGCCTGCCCCAATTTAGGGCGCGCCCACCTGGAGTTCCCCAGGCCTGTTGGGTGGCTGACTGGGGATTCTTGAAAGAGAAAGGTGAGTATGGGAGGGGCTCTCACAGGGGTAGGGGCACTGCTGGTCATACCCTCAGTGGTCTCTGAAGTGCAGGGGCCATATTTGGTGCCTAGTGGTGATGTCCACCAGAATGCGGGACACTGTCCCCTTTTAGATCAGGAGAAACTGGCAGCCGAGGCCCCTGTCCACAAACTAACCACTGATGGATCGTGTGGTCGCTGGGTGGAAGGATGCATGCAGCCCCAGGAGAACCTGGGCATTTTTCGAATGGGGTGTGGTCTGTGGCTCTATCTGGGGCCTGGAGCCCCAGTTGTTACCTTCTGGAAATGGGGGATTGTCCCCTGAAAAGGCACATGGACAAGAGCTCGAGATGGGGTTTTGTGGTTGCGGGCCAACTCCTCTACTCTCTGGACATCCTTTTCCCCATTTGTGAGTGGAATGGCCATGTCACCTTGTCTCTGAGCTCTGAGACCCCAGAGCCCAGCCCTCTAGGCCTCAGTGAACCTCTGCTCCACACCCTCGCTGGTCACAATGCGAAAATCCACCCTCCCCATCCGAGTGACTTCCTTTTCTCTGGAGAGAGGGGACAGGGTTCTTGGCAGGCCAACAGTGGGCAGCAAGGGTTTGACGAGTAGGTTAGGCCTTTCAGCTTTCCACAGGTGACCACATGGACTTTTTACCCAGTCACATTGTGGATGAGAGGACAGACTGAAAGCTCTTCGGTCCCTTGATATTGGAAAACTGAGGGCTCTTAATTCAAGGCACTTTCGCCATCTGGTGTTCAAAACTAAGCGTTTTCTGGTGACAAAACACTTGTAGTTTCTGTATCCTTCCTGTAACTCTTCTTCCCTCTCTCTAGGCTGCCCCCCTTCTCTGATTGGGTTGCTTCTCCTCCTGGGCACCCCTGTTTTCACTGGCCTCTGCTGGCCCTTCCCTCCCTCACCTGGGGTATCAACCTCTGTCTGGTTATTGATGTCCATAACTCTGCTGAGGTCTCTAGAGCATTCTTCTTGTCCCACCCCCCCGGCATACCCTGCTCTGCCCACCCACCCAAACATGTG
>NW_027400301.1:0-1059 GCF_003265705.2 Callorhinus ursinus
GAGCCGCGGAGCACAAAATTGGACCTTTTAGAAGTCGGCTCCGCTGAGGGACGTCGCTCCAGTGGTTAAGCAGGGGGTGGAAACCTTGTGGGACAGTGTGGTCTCAGGACCCTCGGGGTCACAGAAAGACCGGGGGAGCCTGAGTGCGCCAGAGCTCCCAGGGATCGGAGCGGGGAAGCCGGCTGCAGAGACGGAGCAGAGTCGCGGGCTCTCAGCTCGGGGTGGCCATAAACTGTGATCCGCGGCCCAGTCAGGCCACTGCTCCTCCAGCAGGGACCCAACAAGCGGCAGATCTGGGGAGACTCCCCTTCCTCCCCTGGGAGGAGCGGCGCGGGAACGCACCGCAGGGATCTGCTGGGTTTGGAGACTCCACACGGGGTCGGGTGCCAGAGATAGCAACGCTCGGTCACAGGCCGGGTGAGCATGGAGTGCGGCCGGTGACTGGGGACACGGGAGTGACTGCTTTTCTCTGGGGGTGCACTGAGGAGCGGGACCCCAAGTTCTCAGCTCCTCTGGATGGAGATTGGGAGGTCACCATTTTCACCCTGGTCCTCCAAAGCTGTACCAGAGCTTGCAGGGAACAAAAGCTCCCGAGAGCAAACCCGAGCAGCTTGCTTAGCCCAGACCGACAAGGGCGGGGCAATTCCGCTCCGGCAAAGACATTTGGGAACCACGGCAACAAGCCCCTCCCCCAGAAGATCAGCGGGAACAGCCAGCAAGCCAAGACCAAGTTTACCGATCAAGGAGAACGGGAGAACTCCAGCGCTAGGGGAATACTGCACATAGAATTCATGGCTTTTTTACCATGATTCATTAGTTTTTCAAAGTTAATTTTTTTAACTTTTTTTTTAATTTTTCTTTTCCCCTTTTTCAACCAACATCTTATCAATCCCGTTTTTAAAAAAACATTTTTTATTTTTCATTTTTAGAGTCGTATTTTACCCCTTCATACTAGTTACCCTTATTTTTGGCATATATATATATGAGTTGATCCCTCCTTAAAATTTTGAGATACAGTTTCTTCTAACAGATCAAAATATACCCTAAATCACTAGTGTA
>NW_027400301.1:1159-5758 GCF_003265705.2 Callorhinus ursinus
AGTTTTTCAAAGTTAATTTTTTTAACTTTTTTTTAAATTTTTCTTTTCCCCTTTTTCAACCAACATCTTATCAATCCCGTTTTTAAAAAAACATTTTTTATTTTTCATTTTTAGAGTCGTATTTTACCCCTTCATACTAGTTACCCTTATTTTTGGCATATATATATATGAGTTGATCCCTCCTTAAAATTTTGAGATACAGTTTCTTCTAACAGATCAAAATATACCCTAAATCACTAGTGCATGGCTTTGTTCTAGTCTCCTGCCTGATCACATTATCTCCCTTTTTCTTTCTTTCTTTTTTTAATTTTCTTCTTTCTTTCTTCAAACAACTTCTTATCTTATCAATTCCTTTTATAAAATGTTTTATTATTTTAATCTTTACAGTCATCTTCCATCCCTTCATTGTATCAACCCTTATTTTGTACATATATAAGTCTTTCCTCCTTTAAAATTTTAGGAGGCACTTTTTTCTAACAGAACTAAAAACGCCCAAATCTAGTGTGTGGCACTGATCTATGCACTAGCCTGATAACATGTGATCATATTCTGTTTTTTTTTATTGTTCTGTTTTTGTTTTTATCTTTTTCTTTTTTTTTTTCTTTCTTTTTTCTTTCCTTCCCTTTCTTTTCCCCTGGTTTCAGATCTTTTCTGATTTGTATAGAGTATATTGCTGGGGACGTTGTTACCCTGTTAGCATTTTGTTCTCTCATTCATTTATTCTCCTTTGGATAAAATGACAAGACGAAAAAAATCACCTCAGCAAAAACAACAAGAGGTAGTACCGTCAGCCAAGGACCTGCTCAATACGGACATTAGTACGATGTCAGACCTAGAGTTCAGAATCATGACTTTAAAGATACTAGCTGGGCTTCAAAAAAGTGTGGAAGTTATTAGAGACACCCTTTCTGGAGAAATAAAAGAACTAAAATCTAACCAAGTTGAAATCAAAAAGGCTATTAATGAGGTGCAATAAAAAATGGGGGCACTAACTGCTAGGATAAATGAGGCAGAAGAGAAAATCAGCCATATAGAAGACCAAATGATGGAAAATAAAGAGGCTGAGAAAAAGAGAGATGAACAACTACAGGCTGACGAGGGCAGAATTCGAGAAAACATTAGAATAATTGGGATCGAATTATTTGAAACAACATTAGAATAACTGGAATCTCAGAAGAAGAAGAAAGAGGGGCAGAAGGTATATTGGAGCAAATAATAGCAGAGAACTTCCCTAATGTGAGGAAGGAAACAGGCATCAAAATCCAGGAGGCACAGAGAACCCCTCTCAAAATCAATAACAATAGGTCAACACACCGACATCTAATAGTAAAACTTATGACTGTCAGAGAAAAAGAGAAAATCCTGAAAGCAGCTCAGGAGAAGAGATATGTAACCTACAATGGTAGAAACACTAGATTGGCAACAGACCACCAACAGTGACATGGCAGGCCAGAAAGGACTGGCATGAGATCTTCAGAGCACTAAACAAGAAAAATATGCCGTCAAGAATACTATATCCAGCTAGGCTCACATTGAAAATAGAAGGAGAGATAAAAAGCTTCCAGGACAAACAAAAACTAAGGGAATTTGCAAACACGGAACCAGCCCTCCAAGAAATATTGAAAGGGGTTCTCTAAGCAAAGAAAGAGCCTAAAAGCAGCATAGATCAGAGAGGAACACAGACAATATATAGTAACAGTCACCTTACAGGCAATACAAGGGCACTAAATTCACATTTTTCAATACCCTGAATGTAAATGGGCTAAATACCCCATTCAAAAGACACAGACTATCAGACTGGATTAAAAAACAAGATGCATCAATATGCTGTCTGCAAGAGACTCATTTTAGACCCAAAGACACCCCTAGGTTGAAAGTGAGGGGGTGAAAACCATTTACCATGCTAATGGACACCAAAAGAAAGCTGGGGTGGCAATCTTTATATCAGACAAATTAGATTTTAAGCCAAAGACTGTAATAAGAGAAGAAGAAGGACACTATATACTACCTAAAAGGTCTATCCAAAAAGGAGAACTAACAGTTGTAAATATCTATGCCCCTAACAGGGGAGCAGCCAATTATATAAGGCAATTAATAACAAAAGCAAAGAAACACATCGACAACAATACAATAATAGTGGGGGACTGTAACACCCCCCTCACTGGAATGGACAGATCATCTAAGCAAAAGATCAACAAGGAAATAAAGACTTTAAATGACACACTGGACCAAATGGACTTCACAGGCATATTCAGAACACTGCATCCCAAAGCAACGGAATACACATTCTTCTCTAGTGCCCAAGGAACACTCTCCAGAACTGATCACATCTTAGGTCACAAATCAGGTCTCAACCGGTACCAAAAGATTGGGATCATTCCCTGCATTTTCAGACCACAATGCTTTGAAACTAGAACTCAATCACAAGAGGAAAGTCAGAAAGAACTCAAATACAGGCTTTGAAATCCAGGAGGCACAGAGAACCCCTCTCAAAATCAATAAAAATAGGTCAACACACGGACATCTAATAGTAAAACTTACGACTCTCAGAGAAAAAGAGAAAATCCTGAAAGCAGCTCAGGAGAAGAGATATGTAACCTACAATGGTAGAAACATTAGATTGGCAACAGACCACCAACAGTGACATGGCAGGCCAGAAAGGACTGGCATGAGATCTTCAGAGCACGAAACGAGAAAAATGTGCAGCCAAGAATACTATATCCAGCTAGTGATATAGTATTTTCAGACCACAAAGCTTTGAAACTAGAACTCAATCACAAGAGGAAAGTCAGAAAGAACTCAAATACAGGCTAAAGAGCATCCTACTAAAGAATGAATGGGTCAACCAGGAAATTAAAGAAGAATTAAAAAAATTCATGGAAACCAATAAAAATGAAAACACAACTGTCCAAAATCTTTGGGATACAGCAAAGGCAGTCCTGAGAGGAAAGTATATAGCAATACAAGCCTTTCTCAAGCAACAAGAAAGGTCTCAAACACACAACCTAACCCTACACCTAAAGAAGCTGGAGAAAGAACAGCAAATAAACCCTAAACCCAGCAGGAGAAGAGAAATAATAAAGATCAGAGCAGAAATCAGTGAAATAGAAACCAAAAGAACAGTAGAAAAGATCAATGAAACTACGAGCTGGTTCTTTGAAAGAATGAAGAAGATTGATAAACCCCTGGCCAGACTGATCCAAAAGAAAAGAGAAATGACCCCAATCAACAAAATCATGAATGAAAGAGGAGAGATCACAACCAACACCAAAGAAATACAAACAATTATAAGAACATATTATGAGCAACTCTATGCCAGCTAATTAGATAACCTGGAAGAAATGGATGCATTCCTAGAGATGTATCAACTACCAAAACTGAACCAGGAAAAAAATGGAAAACCTGAACAGACCTATAACCACTAAGGAAATTGAAGCAGTCATGAAAAATATCCCAACAAACAAAAGCCCAGGGCCAGATGACTTCCCAGGGGAATTCTACCAAACGTTTCAAGAAGAATGAATACCTATTCTCCTGAAACTGTTCCAAAAAATAGAAATGGAAGGAAACCTTCCAAACTCGTTTTATGAGGCCACCATTACCTTGATCCCCAAACCAGACAAAGACCCCATCAGAAAGGAGAATTACAGACCAATATCCTTGATGAACATGGATGCAAAAATTCTCACGAAAATATTAGCCAATATGATCCAACAGTCCATTAAAAGGATTATTCACCACGACCAAGTGGGATTTATCCCTGGGCTGCAAGGATGGTTCAACATCCGCACATCAATCAACGTGATACAATACATTAACAAAAGAAAGAACAAGAATCGTATGATCCTCTCAATAGATGCAGAAAAAGCATATGACAAAGTACAGCATCCTTTCTTGATCAAAACTCTTCAGAGTATAGGGATAGAGGGTACATACCTCAATATCATAAAAGCCATCTATGAAAAACCTACAGCGAATATCATTCTGAATGGGGAAAAGCTGAGAGCCCTTCCTCTAAGGTCAGGAAAGCGGCAGGGATGTCCACTCTCACCACTGCTATTCAACATAGTATTAGAAGTCCTAGCCACAGCAATCAGACAACAAAAAGAAATCAAAGGCATCCAAATCGGCAAAGAGGAAGTCAAACTCTCACTCTTTGCAGATGATAGGATACTGTATGTGGAAAACCCAAAAGACTCCACCCCAAAACTGCTAGAACTCATACAGGTGTTCAGTAATGTAGCAGGCTATAAAATCAATGCACAGAAATCAGTGGCATTCCTATACACCAACAACAAGACAGAAGAGAGACAAATCAAGGAGTCAATCCCATTTACAATTGCACCCAAAACCATAAGATACTTAGGAATAAATTTAACCAAAGAGGCAAAGGATCTGTACTCAGAAAACTATAAAATACTCATGAAAGAAATTGAAGAAGACACAAAGAAATGGAAAAACGTCCCATGCTCATGGATTGGAAGAACAAACATTGTGAAGATGTCAGTGCTACCTAGAGCAATCTACACATTCAATGCAATCCCCATGAAAATACCATCCACCTTTTTCAAAGAAATGGAACAAAGAATCCTAAAATTT
>NW_027400302.1:0-5754 GCF_003265705.2 Callorhinus ursinus
CTTTGGCTACTTCAGTTCTTTTATGGTTCCATACAAATTTTAGGATTATTTGTTCTAGGTCTGTGAAGAATGCCTCTGGTATTTTGATAGGAATTGCATTAAATGTGTAGATTGCTTTGGGAAGTATAGACATTTTAATGATATTTGTTCTTCCAATCCACAAGCATGGAATGTCTTTCCATTTCTTTGTGCCATCTTCAGTTTCTTTCATCAGTGTCCTATTGTTTTCAGAGTACAGGTCTTTGACCTCTTTGGTTAGGTTTATTCCTTGATATCTTATTATTTTTGGTGCAATTGTAAATGGGCTTGATTTCTTAATATCTCTTTCTGCTGCTTCATTATTGGTATATAGAAATGCAACAGATTTCTTAGTACAGCTTACTTTTTACAAGCTGCAGTTCCTCACCTGGTCTCTTCCTCTATTTATCTTCAAAATCAAGGAAATCTTTCAGGGATGATAAAAAGTAGATTACTTCCTTACCCATCTTCAACATGGAGGGCAGAAGCCATAAAAAACATCCCATTTCCCCTGGCTCTGATTAGGAAGAAAGGGAACCCGTGCTCCAGCACACACCCTCCTGAGTGGAGAGCCCTGTGAAAGCCTAAATGCAATTCATTGAGCATCAAGCCAAGAGTACAGTGCCTTAAATGAACAGATCAAGCTGCCACACAAAAACCACACGTCTGCCACTTGCAAAAAAGCTGGTATAGGCTCTTGGGCACGAGTCTTATTGTCCCTGCTGTGAGATGGCTTAGCAAAGTTACCCTGCCAGCAGTCACTTAAGCTGCCAGCAGTTGGAAAAGAAATGCAATGGAGAGCATGGTTTCTTCTATCCTGGCCTTACTGGGATACTGTTAATGTCTCTCTGGAAATAAACTAAAGGATTAAATAACTTCATTAATATTTTTTGGTCCAGAATTTAAAGCAAAATACCCTTCATCAAGATATTTAGAGAGACCATCAGAAAAGCTATTTGGGAGTTAGGAATTATTATGAGCTGAATTGTGTCCCCCCAAAATTCATATGCTGAAGTCCTAACCAGGTGCTACAGATTGTGGCTGCCTTACAAATAGGGTATTTAAAGTGGTAATTAAGTTCAAATGAGGTCTGTAGGTGAGTCTTAATCCAATATGTCTGATGTCCTTATAAGAAGAGGAGATTAGGATACAGACATACACATAATAAAAAACCAATGTAAAGACAGAAGGAGAAGCTACAGAGCCATCTACAAGCCCAGGAGAGAGGCCTAAGAAGAAATCAACTTTGCAGACAGACACCTTGATCTCAGACTTCTAGCCCCTGGAACTATGATAAAATGAATTTCCATCCTTTAAGGTACCTGGTCTGTGATACTTCATTATAGCAACTCTACAAGCTAATACGGGAACAGTTATAAAAGGTAGAAAAGTCAGATTGTGACCTTCCAACTGAGGCCTAATACAGCTTCCCTCTTCAGCATATCCTCCACACTCATCTAGGTATGACTACTTCCGTTTTTGGTCTGGACAGGCCATCCCCAGGTTGGTTCCAGCAGTGAACATATGTAAGCCCCAAACTGGAAAAATTATTCTCTTACTTAGTATAAAGGATCTTTATTTTTGCTGGAGGACCAGAAGCTGGTGCCGAAACACCATGTTTGGGTTCTCAGTCCACATCTCTGAATTCCAGACCTTATTAGCCTTCCAAAGCTGGCATCCAGGCCTCAGTACCCAGGTCCTGTTGCATGTTCGTAATCCATTGCTATCTCCGCTGAGTGCTGGCTCTGGGTTTGGAATCACAGTTGTATTCTTTGTTCACCTACCAGTTCCTCAAACCCAGAAAGGGAAATGTTGGGGGCAGTGTAAGTTCTTTCATTCAGCCATTCAGAAATTTGCCCCACAACAAATTTAAAATGTAAATTAGAAAGTTTACATAATTTTCTTTTTTTTTTTTTCTCATTAAACTTTTGTTTTAATGGGTCTCAAAATTCTGTGACAGATTTTTGGTCAAGTTGTTTCCATTAAAAAGTACTGATTTTAAAAACTAATAACTTAAAACTGCCACACACACAAAAAAAACATGGTCCACAAAACATTCTCCTTTCCTTCTGAAGGTTTTACGATGCATTGTTATCATTAACCAGTCTTTTACTATTAAACTTAAATGGCCAATTGACACAAACAGTTCTGAGACCGTTCTTCCACCACTGATTAAGACTGGGGTGGCAGGTATTGGGGATAATATTCATTTAGCCTTCTGAGCTTTCTGGGCAGACTTGGTGACCTTGCCAGCTCCAGCTGCCTTCTTGTCCACTGCTTTGATGACACCCACAGCAACCGTCTGTCTCATGTCACGAACAGCAAAACGGCCCAGAGGAGGATAGTCAGAGAAGCTCTCAACACACATAGGCTTGCCAGGAACCATATCAACAATGGCAGCATCACCAGATTTCAAGAACTTGGGACCATCTTCCAGCTTTTTTCCAGATCGACGATCTATTTTCTCCTTCAGCTCAGCAAACTTGCAAGCAATGTGAGCCGTGTGACAATCCAGCACAGGTGCATATCCAGCACTGATTTGGCCTGGATGGTTCAGGATAATCACCTGAGCCGTGAAGCCAGCTGCTTCCATTGGTGGGTCATTTTTGCTGTCACCAGCCACATTGCCACGACGAACATCTTTGACAGATACGTTCTTGACATTGAAGCCCACATTGTCCCCAGGAAGAGCTTCACTCAAAGCTTCATGGTGCATTTCAACAGACTTTACTTCAGTTGTAACATTGACTGGAGCAAAGGTGACCACCATCCCAGGTTTAAGAACACCAGTCTCGACTCGGCCCACAGGGACAGTACCAATACCACCAATTTTGTAGACGTCCTGGAGAGGCAGACGCAAGGGTTTGTCAGTTGGA
The DNA here is from genome assembly GCF_003265705.2 of Callorhinus ursinus. Taxonomy (NCBI): domain Eukaryota; kingdom Metazoa; phylum Chordata; class Mammalia; order Carnivora; family Otariidae; genus Callorhinus; species Callorhinus ursinus. The sequence continues at coordinate 2,895 of NW_027400302.1, forward strand.
CGAGTTGGTGGCAGGATGCAATCCAGAGCTTCAAGCAGTGTGGTTCCACTGGCATTCCCATCTTTACTGGTTACTTTCCATCCCTTGAACCAAGGCATGTTAGCACTTGGCTCCAGCATGTTGTCACCGTTCCAACCAGAAATTGGCACAAATGCTACTGTGTTGGGTTTGTAGCCAATTTTCTTAATGTAGGTGCTGACTTCCTTAACGATTTCCTCGTATCTCTTCTGGCTGTAGGGTGGCTCAGTGGAATCCATCTTGTTAACACCAACAATTAGTTGTTTTACACCCAGTGTGTAAGCCAGAAGGGCATGCTCACGGGTCTGCCCATTCTTGGAGATACCGGCTTCAAATTCACCAACACCAGCAGCAACAATCAGGACAGCACAGTCAGCCTGAGATGTGCCTGTAATCATGTTTTTGATAAAGTCTCTGTGTCCTGGGGCATCAATGATGGTCACGTAATACTTGTCAGTCTCGAATTTCCACAGGGAGATATCAATGATGATACCACGTTCACGTTCAGCTTTCAGTTTATCCAAGACCCAGGCATACTTGAAGGAGCCCTTTCCCATCTCAGCAGCCTCCTTCTCAAATTTTTCAATAGTTCTTTTGTCGATCCCACCACATTTGTAGATCAGATGACCAGTAGTGGTAGACTTGCCCGAATCTACGTGTCCAATGACGACGATGTTGATGTGAGTCTTTTCCTTTCCCATTTTGGTTTAGGTTGAGCAGTGGTTTTCACGACACCTGTGTTCTGGCGGCAAACCCGTTGCGAAAAAGCGAAAGTTTACATAATTTTCTAATGGGAGTCTCAGAGAAAGGAGGACTTCTGTATCCAGAAAATGCTTACAAAGCTGCTCTCTTACACACAGTATAGATGATCATAGAGGCCATTTGAAGTCACGGAGAAACGGATTAGGCAATGAACAAGTTAAATTAGGTTTCTCAGTTTAAAATCAACTCCTTATTGCTCTTAATATCAATCAGAAACTTGTTTACAAAATGCTATGCTGGTAATAATATAAATTGCTGTTTGTTAAAGGGTTTTTCTTTTGTTGGACAGTTCAAATCTATTATTTTTCCTTAGGGTTATTGGCACTCTTAGTTGTCACTGAAAAAAAATTATTCCTATAAATAAATATGAATTTTTATAATATGCTTTTATGCTATTTTCAGAAAGATGAGATAACTATGGACATTTCCACTTTTTATTCAATGGTTAAGCCTCATTAAAAGGAAAAGTAGGAAAGGAATAAATTCCTTTTAAAGCTTCACATAACTTTCTTTTTGGTCTGTTTCAAATAGTAATGGACCTAGTTAAAACAGGAAGCTCAAGGTGATGGCAGGCTTTATCAAGAAAGGTACATGAGCAAAGAAAATTTAAAGAAATTCTTAAATAGCCAAATCCATCTCAAGTGGCTCTTGTGATCTGGAGGGAAGGGAAGCTTCAGTGGGAGGAAGTTGAGAAGGGCTTTTCTTATTCCAAGAGTCTTTCCCACATAGTGGAAGAAGAAAAAAAAATGTACTTTGTCTAGTTTGTTGTGTTATGTATAGAAAATACTTAGAACTAGATATTTCAATTAATTTTTTTAAGTATAAATTGCTCATCAATGTCTGTTTGAGAGTAGGATAATTATGTTAGACTTAAGAACTTGATTTTTAAAATCAAGTAAAAAATGACACCTTGGAAAATAGAATTTTTATTTTTATCTTAAAGCAAGCTCAGTGTAGAGGTGCATATTTACAAACTTTCTTCATTTAATTGGTTTTCTTAATATGAAATAATATTTCCAGAACTAATTAAAATTTTATTCTAATGAATATTCAAGACCAAAATATGTTATCTTTGCAGTACAGTATATAGATTTTTAAATCATCCATAAAGGTAATTATATTTTTTACATTCGTAAAAAGTCATATACTGTTATTGATGCCAAATGGGTTGTTTGCTTCCTCTCAGGCCATGATTGAAGAAGCCATCACCAGAGCGGAATCTTTCTCAGTTATGTATACACCATTTGCAACAAAAATCAGAGCTGATAAAATAGAAAAAGTAAGAGAGGTTTTCACAAAAACTCATCCTGCATATGTGGAATATATCTACACAGGTAATAATTCAAGTTATCAGCTGATAGTTTATTTCCGTTAAAACAAATACAGGGCCATTTCTGGTTTATTTGTTTATTGTTTCCGTTTTAGGAGTACATTGTTGGGTCATTTTTTTTTTCATCTTATTGTATTTTTTTTCATCATTGTAAGTGCACTTTTTAATCCCCATCACCTATTTCCCCCATCTCCCCCCTCCCTACCTTCCCTCTGGTAACCATCATTTTGTTCTCTATAGTTAAGAATCTGTTTCGTTGATTGCCTCTCTTCTTTTTTTCCTTTGCTCATTTGTTTCTTAAACTCCACATAGGAATGAAATCATATGGAATTCATCTTTCTCTGACTGACTTATTTTGCTTAGCATTAAACTCTCTGACTCCATTCATGTTGTTGCAAATGGCAAGATTTCATTCTTTTTTATGGCTGAATAATATTCCAGTGTGTGTGTGTGTGTGTGTGTGTGTGTGTGTGTGTGTGTATACCACTTCTTTATCCATTCATCAGTCAATGGACATTTGGCCTGCTTCCATTTTTTGGCTATTGTAGATAATGATGCTTTAAACATCGGGGTGCATGTATCCCTTTGACTTCGTGCTTTTGTATTCTTTGTGCAAATGCCCAGTAGTGTTATTCCTGGATTATAAGGTAGTTCTATTTTTAGTTTTTTGAGGAGCCTCCATACTATATTCCCAGTGACTGCACCAGTTTGTATTCCCACCAACAGTGCAAGAGGGTTCTGCTTTCTCCA
>NW_027400303.1:0-5752 GCF_003265705.2 Callorhinus ursinus
CTTTGGCTACTTCAGTTCTTTTATGGTTCCATACAAATTTTAGGATTATTTGTTCTAGGTCTGTGAAGAATGCCTCTGGTATTTTGATAGGAATTGCATTAAATGTGTAGATTGCTTTGGGAAGTATAGACATTTTAATGATATTTGTTCTTCCAATCCACAAGCATGGAATGTCTTTCCATTTCTTTGTGCCATCTTCAGTTTCTTTCATCAGTGTCCTATTGTTTTCAGAGTACAGGTCTTTGACCTCTTTGGTTAGGTTTATTCCTTGATATCTTATTATTTTTGGTGCAATTGTAAATGGGCTTGATTTCTTAATTTCTCTTTCTGCTGCTTCATTATTGGTATATAGAAATGCAACAGATTTCTTAGTACAGCTTACTTTTTACAAGCTGCAGTTCCTCACCTGGTCTCTTCCTCTATTTATCTTCAAAATCAAGGAAATCTTTCAGGGATGATAAAAAGTAGATTACTTCCTTACCCATCTTCAACATGGAGGGCAGAAGCCATAAAAAACATCCCATTTCCCCTGGCTCTGATTAGGAAGAAAGGGAACCCGTGCTCCAGCACACACCCTCCTGAGTGGAGAGCCCTGTGAAAGCCTAAATGCAATTCATTGAGCATCAAGCCAAGAGTACAGTGCCTTAAATGAACAGATCAAGCTGCCACACAAAAACCACACGTCTGCCACTTGCAAAAAAGCTGGTATAGGCTCTTGGGCACGAGTCTTATTGTCCCTGCTGTGAGATGGCTTAGCAAAGTTACCCTGCCAGCAGTCACTTAAGCTGCCAGCAGTTGGAAAAGAAATGCAATGGAGAGCATGGTTTCTTCTATCCTGGCCTTACTGGGATACTGTTAATGTCTCTCTGGAAATAAACTAAAGGATTAAATAACTTCATTAATATTTTTTGGTCCAGAATTTAAAGCAAAATACCCTTCATCAAGATATTTAGAGAGACCATCAGAAAAGCTATTTGGGAGTTAGGAATTATTATGAGCTGAATTGTGTCCCCCCAAAATTCATATGCTGAAGTCCTAACCAGGTGCTACAGATTGTGGCTGCCTTACAAATAGGGTATTTAAAGTGGTAATTAAGTTCAAATGAGGTCTGTAGATGAGTCTTAATCCAATATGTCTGATGTCCTTATAAGAAGAGGAGATTAGGATACAGACATACACATAATAAAAAACCAATGTAAAGACAGAAGGAGAAGCTACAGAGCCATCTACAAGCCCAGGAGAGAGGCCTAAGAAGAAATCAACTTTGCAGACAGACACCTTGATCTCAGACTTCTAGCCCCTGGAACTATGATAAAATGAATTTCCATCCTTTAAGGTACCTGGTCTGTGATACTTCATTATAGCAACTCTACAAGCTAATACGGGAACAGTTATAAAAGGTAGAAAAGTCAGATTGTGACCTTCCAACTGAGGCCTAATACAGCTTCCCTCTTCAGCATATCCTCCACACTCATCTAGGTATGACTACTTCCGTTTTTGGTCTGGACAGGCCATCCCCAGGTTGGTTCCAGCAGTGAACATATGTAAGCCCCAAACTGGAAAAATTATTCTCTTACTTAGTATAAAGGATCTTTATTTTTGCTGGAGGACCAGAAGCTGGTGCCGAAACACCATGTTTGGGTTCTCAGTCCACATCTCTGAATTCCAGACCTTATTAGCCTTCCAAAGCTGGCATCCAGGCCTCAGTACCCAGGTCCTGTTGCATGTTCGTAATCCATTGCTATCTCCGCTGAGTGCTGGCTCTGGGTTTGGAATCACAGTTGTATTCTTTGTTCACCTACCAGTTCCTCAAACCCAGAAAGGGAAATGTTGGGGGCAGTGTAAGTTCTTTCATTCAGCCATTCAGAAATTTGCCCCACAACAAATTTAAAATGTAAATTAGAAAGTTTACATAATTTTCTTTTTTTTTTTTTCTCATTAAACTTTTGTTTTAATGGGTCTCAAAATTCTGTGACAGATTTTTGGTCAAGTTGTTTCCATTAAAAAATACTGATTTTAAAAACTAATAACTTAAAACTGCCACACACACACAAAAAACATGGTCCACAAAACATTTTCCTTTCCTTCTGAAGGTTTTACGATGCATTGTTATCATTAACCAGTCTTTTACTATTAAACTTAAATGGCCAATTGACACAAACAGTTCTGAGACCGTTCTTCCACCACTGATGAAGACTGGGGTGGCAGGTATTGGGGATACTATTCATTTAGCCTTCTGAGCTTTCTGGGCAGACTTGGTGACCTTGCCAGCTCCAGCTGCCTTCTTGTCCACCGCTTTGATGACACCCACAGCAACCGTCTGTCTCATGTCACGAACAGCAAAACGGCCCAGAGGAGGAGAGTCAGAGAAGCTCTCAACACACATAGGCTTGCCAGGAACCATATCAACAATGGCAGCATCACCAGATTTCAAGAACTTGGGACCATCTTCCAGCTTTTTTCCAGATCGACGATCTGTTTTCTCCTTCAGCTCAGCAAACTTGCAAGCAATGTGAGCCGTGTGACAATCCAGCACAGGTGCATATCCAGCACAGATTTGGCCTGGATGGTTCAGGATAATCACCTGAGCCGTGAAGCCAGCTGCTTCCATTGGTGGGTCATTTTTGCTGTCACCAGCCACATTGCCACGACGAACATCTTTGACAGATACGTTCTTGACATTGAAGCCCACATTGTCCCCAGGAAGAGCCTCACTCAAAGCTTCATGGTGCATTTCAACAGACTTTACTTCAGTTGTAACATTGACTGGAGCAAAGGTGACCACCATCCCAGGTTTAAGAACACCAGTCTCGACTCGGCCCACAGGGACAGTACCAATACCACCAATTTTGTAGACGTCCTGGAGAGGCAGACGCAAGGGTTTGTCAGTTGGACGAGTTGGTGGCAGGATGCAATCCAGAGCTTCAAGCAGTGTGGTTCCACTGGCATTCCCATCTTTACTGGTTACTTTCCATCCCTTGAACCAAGGCATGTTAGCACTTGGCTCCAGCATGTTGTCACCGTTCCAACCAGAAATTGGCACAAATGCTACTCTGTTCGGTTTGTAGCCAATTTTCTTAAGGTAGGTGCTGACTTCCTTAACAATTTCCTCGTATCTCTTCTGGCTGTAGGGTGGCTCAGTGGAATCCATCTTGTTAACACCAACAATTAGTTGTTTTACACCCAGTGTGTAAGCCAGAAGGGCATGCTCACGGGTCTGCCCATTCTTGGAGATACCGGCTTCAAATTCACCAACACCAGCAGCAACAATCAGGACAGCACAGTCAGCCTGAGATGTGCCTGTAATCATGTTTTTGATAAAGTCTCTGTGTCCTGGGGCATCAATGATGGTCACGTAATACTTGCCGGTCTCGAATTTCCACAGGGAGATATCAATGATGATACCACGTTCACGTTCAGCTTTCAGTTTATCCAAGACCCAGGCATACTTGAAGGAGCCCTTTCCCATCTCAGCAGCCTCCTTCTCAAATTTTTCAATAGTTCTTTTGTCGATCCCACGACATTTGTAGATCAGATGACCAGTAGTGGTAGACTTGCCCGAATCTACGTGTCCAATGACGACGATGTTGATGTGAGTCTTTTCCTTTCCCATTTTGGTTTAGGTTGAGCAGTGGTTTTCACGACACCTGTGTTCTGGCAGCAAACCCGTTGCGAAAAAGCGAAAGTTTACATAATTTTCTAATGGGAGTCTCAGAGAAAGGAGGACTTCTGTATCCAGAAAATGCTTACAAAGCTGCTCTCTTACACACAGTATAGATGATCATAGAGGCCATTTGAAGTCACGGAGAAACGGATTAGGCAATGAACAAGTTAAATTAGGTTTCTCAGTTTAAAATCAGCTCCTTATTGCTCTTAATATCAATCAGAAACTTGTTTACAAAATGCTATGCCGGTAATAATATAAATTGCTGTTTGTTAAAGGGTTTTTCTTTTGTTGGACAGTTCAAATCTATTATTTTTCCTTAGGGTTATTGGCACTCTTAGTTGTCACTGAAAAAAAATTATTCCTATAAATAAATATGAATTTTTATAATATGCTTTTATGCTATTTTCAGAAAGATGAGATAACTATGGACATTTCCACTTTTTATTCAATGGTTAAGCCTCATTAAAAGGAAAAGTAGGAAAGGAATAAATTCCTTTTAAAGCTTCACATAACTTTCTTTTTGGTCTGTTTCAAATAGTAATGGACCTAGTTAAAACAGGAAGCTCAAGGTGATGGCAGGCTTTATCAAGAAAGGTACATGAGCAAAGAAAATTTAAAGAAATTCTTAAATAGCCAAATCCATCTCAAGTGGCTCTTGTGATCTGGAGGGAAGGGAAGCTTCAGTGGGAGGAAGTTGAGAAGGGCTTTTCTTATTCCAAGAGTCTTTCCCACATAGTGGAAGAAGAAAAAAAAATGTACTTTGTCTAGTTTGTTGTGTTATGTATAGAAAATACTTAGAACTAGATATTTCAATTAATTTTTTTAAGTATAAATTGCTCATCAATGTCTGTTTGAGAGTAGGATAATTATGTTAGACTTAAGAACTTGATTTTTAAAATCAAGTAAAAAATGACACCTTGGAAAATAGAATTTTTATTTTTATCTTAAAGCAAGCTCAGTGTAGAGGTGCATATTTACAAACTTTCTTCATTTAATTGGTTTTCTTAATATGAAATAATATTTCCAGAACTAATTAAAATTTTATTCTAATGAATATTCAAGACCAAAATATGTTATCTTTGCAGTACAGTATATAGATTTTTAAATCATCCATAAAGGTAATTATATTTTTTACATTCGTAAAAAGTCATATACTGTTATTGATGCCAAATGGGTTGTTTGCTTCCTCTCAGGCCATGATTGAAGAAGCCATCACCAGAGCGGAATCTTTCTCAGTTATGTATACACCATTTGCAACAAAAATCAGAGCTGATAAAATAGAAAAAGTAAGAGAGGTTTTCACAAAAACTCATCCTGCATATGTGGAATATATCTACACAGGTAATAATTCAAGTTATCAGCTGATAGTTTATTTCCGTTAAAACAAATACAGGGCCATTTCTGGTTTATTTGTTTATTGTTTCCGTTTTAGGAGTACATTGTTGGGTCATTTTTTTTTTCATCTTATTGTATTTTTTTTCATCATTGTAAGTGCACTTTTTAATCCCCATCACCTATTTCCCCCATCTCCCCCCTCCCTACCTTCCCTCTGGTAACCATCATTTTGTTCTCTATAGTTAAGAATCTGTTTCGTTGATTGCCTCTCTTCTTTTTTTCCTTTGCTCATTTGTTTCTTAAACTCCACATAGGAATGAAATCATATGGAATTCATCTTTCTCTGACTGACTTATTTTGCTTAGCATTAAACTCTCTGACTCCATTCATGTTGTTGCAAATGGCAAGATTTCATTCTTTTTTATGGCTGAATAATATTCCAGTGTGTGTGTGTGTGTGTGTGTGTGTGTGTGTGTGTGTATACCACTTCTTTATCCATTCATCAGTCAATGGACATTTGGCCTGCTTCCATTTTTTGGCTATTGTAGATAATGATGCTTTAAACATCGGGGTGCATGTATCCCTTTGACTTCGTGCTTTTGTATTCTTTGTGCAAATGCCCAGTAGTGTTATTCCTGGATTATAAGGTAGTTCTATTTTTAGTTTTTTGAGGAGCCTCCATACTATATTCCCAGTGACTGCACCAGTTTGTATTCCCACCAACAGTGCAAGAGGGTTCTGCTTTCTCCA
>NW_027400304.1:0-5750 GCF_003265705.2 Callorhinus ursinus
TTAATTTTAGCCATTCTGACGGGTGTGAGGTGGTATCTCATGGAGGTTTGGATTTGGATTTCCCTGATGCCGAGCGATGTTGAGCACATTTTCATGTGCCTGTTGGCCATTTGGATGTCTTCTTTGGAGAAATGTCTGTTCATGTCTTCTGCCCATTTCTTGATTGGATTATTTGTTCTTTGGGTGTTGAGTTTGATCAGTTCTTTATAGATTTTGGATACTAGCCCTTTATCTGATCTGTCACTTGGAAATATTTTCTCCCATTCTGTCGGTTGTCTTTTGGTTTTGTGGACTGTTTCTTTTGCGGTGCAAAAGGTTTTTATCTTGATGAAATCCCAATAGTTCATTTTTGGCCTGGCTTCCCGTGCCTTTGGTGATGTTCCCAGGAAGAAGTTGCTGCGGCTGGGGTCGAAGAGGTTGCTACCTGTGTTCTCCTTTAGGATTTTGATGGACTCCTCTCTCACGTTTAGGTCTTTCAACCATTTGGAGTCTATTTTGTGTGTGGTGTCAGGAAATGGTCCAGTTTCATTCTTCTGCAAGTGGCTGTCCCATTTTCCCAACACCATTTGTTGAAGAGACTGTCTTTTTTCCATTGGACATTCTTTCCTGCTTTGTCAAAGATAAGTTGACCATAGAGTGGAGGGTCCATTTCTGGGCTCTCGATTCTGTTCCATTGATCTATGTATCTGTTTTTGTGCCAGTACCATGCTGTCTTGATGATGACAGCTTTGTCATAGAGCCGGAAGTCCGGAATTGTGATGCCGCCAGCTTTGCTTTTCTTTTTCAGTATTCCTCTGGCTATTCGGGGTCTCTTCTGGTTCCATACAAATTTTAGGATTATTTGTTCCATTTCTTAGAAAAAAGTGGATGGTATTTTGATGGGGATTGCATTGAATGTGTAGATTGCTCTAGGTAGCATTGACATCTTCACAATGTTGGTTCTCCCAATCCAGGAGCATGGAACGTTTTTCCATTTCTTTGTGTCTTCTTCAATTTCTTTCCTGAGTGTTTTATAGTTTTCTGAGTACAGATCCTTTGCCTCTTTGGTTAGATTTATTCCTAGGTATCTTATGGTTTTGTGTGCAATTGTAAATGGGATCGACTCCTTTATTGGTCTCTCTTCTATCTTGTTGTTGGTGTATAGGAATGCCACTGATTTCTGTGCATTGATTTTATATCCTGCTACTTGACTGAATTCCTGTATGAGTTCTAGCAGTTTTGGGGTGGAGTCTTTTGGGTTCTCCACAAACACTATCATGTCATCTGCAAAGAGTGAGAATTTGACTTCCTCTTTGCCGATTCGGATGCCTTTGATTTCTTTTTGTTGTCTGATTGCTGTGGCTAGGATTTCTAATACTATGTTGAATGGCAGTGGTGAGAGTGGACATCCCTGCCGCGTTCCTGACCTTAGGGGAAAAGCTCTCAGCTTTTCCCCATTGAGAATGATATTCTCTGTAGGTTTTTCATAGATGGCTTTTATGAGATTGAGGTATGTACCCTCTATCCTTATACTCTGAAGAGTTTCAGTCAAGAAAGATCCTGTACTTTGTTAAATGCTTTTCCTGCATCTATTGAGAGGATCATATGATTCTTGCTCTTTCTTTTGTTAATGTATTGTATCCCACTGATTGATTTGCGGATGTTGAACCATCCTTGCAGCCCAGGGATAAATCCCACTTGGTCATGGTGAATAATCCTTTTCATGTACTGTTGGATCCTATTGGCTAGTCTTTTGGTGAGAATTTTTGCATCCATGTTCATCAAGGATTTTGGTCTGTAATTCTCCTTTTTGATGGGGTCTTTGTCTGGTTTGGGGATCAAGGTAATGCTGGCCTCATATAATGAGTTTGGAAATTTTCCTTCCATTTCTATTTTTTGGAAGAGTTTCAGGAGAAGAGGTATTAATTCTTCTTGAAATGTCTGATAGAATTCCCTGGGTAGCCATCTGGCCCCGGGCTTTTATTTGTTGGGAGATTTTGGATGACTGCTTCAATTTCTTTAGTGGCTAGAGGTCTGTTCAGGTTTTCTATTTCTTCGTGGTTCAGTTTTGGTAGTTGCTACATCTCTAGGAATGCACCCCTTTCTTCCAGGTTATCTAATTTGCTGGCATAGAGTTGCTCATAATATGTTCTTAAATTGTTGGTAGTTCCTTGGTGTTGGTTGTGATCTCTCCTCTTTCATTCATGATTTTGTTGATTTGGGTCCTTTCTCTTTTCTTTTTGATAAGTCTGGCCAGGGGTTTGTCAATCTTGTTAATTCTTTTCAGGACCAGCTCCTAGTTTCGTTGATCTGTTCTATGGTTCTTTTGGTTTCTATTTCCTTGATTTCTGCTCTGATCTTTATTATTTCTCTTCTCCTGCTGGGTTTAGGCTTTATTTGCTGTTCTTTCTCCAGCTCCTTTAGGTGTAGGGTTAGGTTGTGTATTTGAGACCTTTCTTGTTTCTTGAGAAAGGCTTGTATTGCTATATACTTTCCTCTCAGGACTGCCTTTGCTGTATCCCGAAGATTTGGAACAGTTGCGTTTTCATTTTCATTGGTTTCCATGAATTTTTTTAATTCTTCTTTAATTTCCTGGTTGACCCTTTGATTCTTTAGTAGGATGCTCTTTAGCTTCCATGTATTTGAGTTCTTTCCGACTTTCCTCTTGAGATTGAGTTCTACTTTCAAAGCATTGTGGTCTGAAAATAGGCAGGGAATGATCCCAAACTTTTGATACTGTTTGAGGCCTGATTTGTGACCTCGGATGTGATCAATTCTGGAGAATGTTCCATGGGCACTAGAGAAGAATGTGTATTGCGTTGCTTTGGGATGGAAAGTTCTGAATATGTCTGTGAAGTCCTTTTGGTCCAGGGTGTCTTTTAAAGTCTTTATTTTCTTGTTGATCTCTTGCTGAGATGATCTCTGCATTTCAGTCGGGGGGTTGTTAAAGTCCCCCACTATTATTGTATTGTTGTCAATGTGTTTCTTCGCTTTTGTTATTAATTACCGTATATAATTGGCTGCTCCCCGGTTAGGGGCATAAATATTTACAATGGTTAGATCTTCCTGTTGGATAGACCCTTTAAGGAGGATATAGTGTCCTTCCTCATCTCTTATTACAGTCTTTGTTTTAAAATCTAATTTGTCTGATCTAAGGATTGCCACCCCAGCTTTCTTTTGGTGTCCATTAGCATGGTAAATGGTTTTCCACCCCCTCACTTTCAATCTGGGGGTGTCTTTGAGTCTATAATGAGTCTCTTGCAGACAACATATTGATGGGTCTTGATTTTTTTTAAATTTTTATTACTGTTATGTTAATCACCATATATTACATCTTTAGTTTTTGATGTAGTGTTCCATGGTTCATTGTTTGTCCATAACGCCCAGTGCTCCATGCAGAATCTGCCCTCTTTAATACCCATCACCAGGCTAACCTATCCCCCTACCCTCCTCCCCTCTAGAACCCTCAGTTTGGTTTTCAGAGTCCATCTTCTCTCATGGTTCGTCTCACCCTCTCAATTACTCCCCTTCATTCTGCCTCTCCTGTTATCTTCCGCTTTTTTTTAAATTTTTTATTGTTATGTTAATCACCATATATTACATAATTTGTTTTGGTGTACTGTTCCATGATTCATTGTTTGTTCATAACACCCAGTGCTCCATGCAGAATGTGCCCTCTTTAATACCCATCACCCGGCTCACCCATCCCCCTATCCCTCCTCCCCTCCAGAAACCTCAGTTTGGTTTTCAGAGTCCATCATCTCTCCTGGTTCGTCTCCCCCTCTGACTTCCTCCCCTTCATTCTTCCTCTCCTGCTATCTCCTTCTTTTTCTTTTTTCTTAAAATATGTTGCGTTATTTGTTTCAGAAGTCCAGATCTGTGATTCAACAGTCTTGCACATTTCACAGCGCTCACCGTAGCACATACCCTCCCCAATGTCTGTCACGCAGCCAGCCCATCCCGCCCACCCCCTACCACTCCAGTAACACTCAGTTTGTTTCCTGAGATGAAGAATTCCTCATATCAGTGAGGTCTATTGTGGACCTTGCTACTATAAACATTGGGGTGCACGTACCCCTTCGGTTCCCTACATTTGTATCTTTGGGGTAAATACCCAGTAGTGCCATTGCTGGGTCGAATGGTAGCTCTATTTTCAACTGAGGAACCTCCATACGGTTTTCCAGAGTGGTTGCACCAGCTTGCATTCCTACCAACAGTCTAGGAGGGTTCCCCTTTCTCCACATCCCCGCCCACATCTGTCGTTCCCTGACTTGTTAATTTTAGCCATTCTGACGGGTGTGAGGTGGTATCTCATGGAGGTTTGGATTTGGATTTCCCTGATGCCGAGCGATGTTGAGCACATTTTCATGTGCCTGTTGGCCATTTGGATGTCTTCTTTGGAGAAATGTCTGTTCATGTCTTCTGCCCATTTCTTGATTGGATTATTTGTTCTTTGGGTGTTGAGTTTGATCAGTTCTTTATAGATTTTGGATACTAGCCCTTTATCTGATCTGTCACTTGGAAATATTTTCTCCCATTCTGTCGGTTGTCTTTTGGTTTTGTGGACTGTTTCTTTTGCGGTGCAAAAGGTTTTTATCTTGATGAAATCCCAATAGTTCATTTTTGGCCTGGCTTCCCGTGCCTTTGGTGATGTTCCCAGGAAGAAGTTGCTGCGGCTGGGGTCGAAGAGGTTGCTACCTGTGTTCTCCTTTAGGATTTTGATGGACTCCTCTCTCACGTTTAGGTCTTTCAACCATTTGGAGTCTATTTTGTGTGTGGTGTCAGGAAATGGTCCAGTTTCATTCTTCTGCAAGTGGCTGTCCCATTTTCCCAACACCATTTGTTGAAGAGACTGTCTTTTTTCCATTGGACATTCTTTCCTGCTTTGTCAAAGATAAGTTGACCATAGAGTGGAGGGTCCATTTCTGGGCTCTCGATTCTGTTCCATTGATCTATGTATCTGTTTTTGTGCCAGTACCATGCTGTCTTGATGATGACAGCTTTGTCATAGAGCCGGAAGTCCGGAATTGTGATGCCGCCAGCTTTGCTTTTCTTTTTCAGTATTCCTCTGGCTATTCGGGGTCTCTTCTGGTTCCATACAAATTTTAGGATTATTTGTTCCATTTCTTAGAAAAAAGTGGATGGTATTTTGATGGGGATTGCATTGAATGTGTAGATTGCTCTAGGTAGCATTGACATCTTCACAATGTTGGTTCTCCCAATCCAGGAGCATGGAACGTTTTTCCATTTCTTTGTGTCTTCTTCAATTTCTTTCCTGAGTGTTTTATAGTTTTCTGAGTACAGATCCTTTGCCTCTTTGGTTAGATTTATTCCTAGGTATCTTATGGTTTTGTGTGCAATTGTAAATGGGATCGACTCCTTTATTGGTCTCTCTTCTATCTTGTTGTTGGTGTATAGGAATGCCACTGATTTCTGTGCATTGATTTTATATCCTGCTACTTGACTGAATTCCTGTATGAGTTCTAGCAGTTTTGGGGTGGAGTCTTTTGGGTTCTCCACAAACACTATCATGTCATCTGCAAAGAGTGAGAATTTGACTTCCTCTTTGCCGATTCGGATGCCTTTGATTTCTTTTTGTTGTCTGATTGCTGTGGCTAGGATTTCTAATACTATGTTGAATGGCAGTGGTGAGAGTGGACATCCCTGCCGCGTTCCTGACCTTAGGGGAAAAGCTCTCAGCTTTTCCCCATTGAGAATGATATTCTCTGTAGGTTTTTCATAGATGGCTTTTATGAGATTGAGGTATGTAC
>NW_027400305.1:0-5749 GCF_003265705.2 Callorhinus ursinus
CAACCACTGGCCCGCCTCCCCCCGGGTCTTGTTCGCCTACCCTCTCTGGCAGCCCCTGCTCTCGCTCCCTGAGTTCCAGAGACCCCACGCCTGGCTCTCCTGACCGTCTCCACCTCCTGCATCACCTTGAGTCTGCTGGCCCGGCTAAGGACCCCCTAGTCCCAGGGGGGGGCACCCTGGCCAATACCGACGTTTCTCTTTCCTGTCCAGTCAGCTCCAAGTGACTTCTGCAAAAGAGGGAAGAAAGAGGAAGCCCCACTTTGGCCTCACCCAAGGTGCTTGCTAACTCACTGGACCTAAAGGATCATGACGAAGGGTCTGGAAGCATGGTGAAGCCCCCAGCCCCAATAATCACCCAACCCAATTCACAGCCTGTTCTCTGGCTCATCTTCTCTCTTCCACCACCGAATCCCTCAGATGGCACCAGATGGAAAGTGGGGGCACCATACTGTCACGGCAATGCAAAAAACTGTCCTCGCTGTCTATAAAGCAAAGTCAAAGCTCCTTGTTTATCCCAAATTTCAAGACCTTTTCAACCTGTCCCAGCCGCCCTTCCAGCCCCTTTGCAATGCGTTCTCTTCTCCATCAGACACAATCAGACCCCCTTCCCTTCAGCCCCGGGCCCAACCTCTTCTCTAGAGCTCAATCCATCCTGCCCTCTTCAGTTTGGCTCAAATGCCACCTTCTCTGACTCACTGTCCAGATGGGGTTTCTCCCTCCTCAAACACCCTGGGCTCACACTATGGCTCCCCTGTTCTCCCACAGTCCCGTTGGACTCAGCATCCCGAGAGCACGTGCTTGCTTCACCTACACACCCCTGGTCCCCAGCACATGGTGGATGCTCAGGAATGTTGACTGGGCAGATGGATGAACACAAAGACGAGTAGACAGATCGCTAACAGGTGTGATTGTGATTCTCCTCTCGACACTCTACCCTTCACCAAGTGAGGCAACAGGGAAGATGGAAGAAGGCGGCACCAGAAAGCAACAACCCCACGCCTTCTTCATCTCCCCACAGCAGGCATGTGTGCACGCACATGTGCACATACACACCCATGCACACCTGCGTTCACACACATGTGCACACACAAGCATGCATGCCCGTGTACACCCATGCACATGTGCATTCACACACATGTGCACACATGCACTGCACTCACACATCCGCACAAAATCACATGTGCACACATGCACACATGTATGTCTGCTGCACATTCACACACACGTGCACATAAGCACAAACATGTGCACACATGCACTGAACTCACATTTCCACACAATCACACGTGCACACTCGTACGCGTATACACAAACCAAGTGCATGCACACCCATGCACACACATGTGCACACATACACTGCACTCACACATTTGCACATAATCACTTGTACACGCTCGTACGCATACACACAAACCATGTGCGTGTGTGCACATGCACACATGTATGTCTGCTACACATTCACACACATGCACTGCACTCACATTTGCACAATCACCTGTGCACGCTCGTACGCATACACACAAACCATGTGCGTGTGCGCACATGCACACATGTATATCTGCTGCACACATGCATGTACACATGCCACATGTGCACACAAACACACCCATGCACATATGCAACACACACACGTGTGTACACTTGTGCACACACCCACAGAGCCATACACACATATGAAAGCTTGGGAAATTTCACAAAGTTTTGTTTTTCTTTATGTCTCTCCAAGAATGAGGAGAGAGCAGAGTGGCCACCTGGGATATAAAGAGAACCACATCCCTACATCTGCCAAGGAGGCTAAGAAGGGCTCAAAGCACCCTCGGTCCTGTGCCCAGGACTCAGTATCCTCAGCTGCCTCTGCTGGGCCTTCCCCTATCCCCTGCCATCTGGAGGCAGGCTATGTTTTCAGCCCAGGTCACATGTGGGAGCAGCAAGTCTGAGTGTTAGTTGCGGGTCACATTTTTGTTACCTTTGGACCACGGTCTTGTGTGCTATTTCACAGATGCCACCTCTGGGATGACGTTTATATTTGCTGTCTACTCTTCCACAGCACTTTCTTTACCCCACTCCCAATGGCCTCTGCCTTCCAGAGGCCCCATTTTCAGAACTCTGGATTTGGGAAACAGTCTGAGCCCCCTGTGCACCATCACAAAACCACAGTCTGGCCCAAGTCCATTTCCTGTATGTCCAAAATCTGCTCCACCTGTGGCTGGACTAGGGGAAGCCCTGGGTCTACAGTTCATAAAGATTTGGGGGAAGCCCTACCCTCTCACAGGCCTGCACTGACTTGCCTTTGTCCTGCACATATGGACATACTGCCCATACAGCATCTCTGCTTCCCTGCAACACACCATTTAGAAACAACGTGTCCAGTGCTCCCTTCGGCAGCACATATACTGGAAACAATGTGCCCAGAAACAGCAGCATCTCTTGAGACCACAGTGCAGATGACCCTCCTAGAATGAGCCTCAAGCCTGCCTCACTTGGAGTCTCTCCTGCTCTCTGATCTGACTGGGCTCTCCTGACCAGAGAACCCACACCTACCCCTGAGCCAGAATGAGACTGGGCACTGCAGGGCCAGTGTGCTGACGCATCAGCAAAATGACAGGACTCTCTGAGGCCACCAAAACGGTCACCTACACCAAGAAACATAAATAAAAGCCATGCTTGTTCTGCACTGCATGACAATTATCCAATTTTCACTACAATGGAAAACACCCAGAGACACTACAGGAATGGAAATGCCCTAGGGTTGCTGGTGCTACCAGTGGTTTTAGGACTTGCCCAGCCTGGGAAGGGTCTCATACAGCCTCTTCTGGATCCTCACATGATGGGGTAGGGGCTCCAGGAAGGCTGGATGAGAGGAGGGTGGGGGAGCCCAGCCAAGCTCCCAGGGGCTTGAGGGTCAGAGAGCTCTGGAGCAATCCCTTGCTGAGCTCCAATTTAGGGGAAAACTGTGGGCAGTAGGGTCCTCCCCACGACAACACTGACCATCTCCTCCAGGCCTCTACATGCAACGGGTGACCAAACACAGAGCTGTGCGAGAGGGACACACGCAGGCTGGGAGCCTCGGAGAGAGGAGGTGGGAAGTGGCTACACCCCATCTTCACAGTCGTCTCATTCCCTTCGAGCGTGGGAAGGGCTGGATGCCCATCCGTTTACTGATGCACTGTTCATTCACATTCATGTCTGCTGAGCGCTCACCATGAGCGAGGCGATGAGCAGGCCTGTGCCTTCCCCAGCAGCCAGGTCTCTTGGCCCCTCCATGTCCTGTGTTGGCCTTGCAGAGAGGCCAACTACTCAAGTATCTGCTTGAGCGAGTGAATGAATGAATAAGCAAGTGAAGAAGCGAGTGATGAAGGAACAGACAAATGGGCAGATGGTTAGTCTATGCTTTGCTAGCCCCGAGGATAAGAGTATGTGTCTTCGGTGTGCAGGACCCTCCCATGGATCACGGAACACCCTTCTAACCCAAGCCAGTCCCCTCATGACATACTTGCTCTGTCTGGAAACAAACTACACCTCACTTAATGCAACACAGTAACCCTTTCCCACCATGACCAAAGGGTCTTCAACATAATAGGCCCTTCCTGGTAGCTCCTTTAATTTCAGTGAAAGTTCACCAAGCGCCCGCTATTTGCAGCCTGGGCTGGGGACACAGAGGTGGATGTTGGCTCCTGTTCCCAATAGATGGCAGAGAGGGAGAGGCCTGAGCTCATCAGCGGGAAGAATGTCATTTCTGCCATGAAGGCCTCCAAGCTTCATGAGGATGGTGAGGCCCCAAAGGAAGGCCCTCCTGCTGTGTCCACACCCTCTCCTTTGAGCCCTCCACGCCCCTCATGTGACAGACTTCTGAGGAGATAGTACACTCCCATTTGGCAAGAGACCTGAGCCTCAAAGACCCCTTGGAACCTCCTAAGCGCTGGACTAAGGGTCTCACAGAGCATTTCTCAGCCCAGGGAGCTGTGTAAGAGCACTGTGGGCATGAGAAGGAGCATGCCACCTAGAAGGGGACCTGGCACCACCCTCTGCAGACCCCACCAAAACCTGAGGGGGTTTGACAAAACCTGTGTCACATGACACAGGTCTGAAGCCACCCAGCCCTGTCCTGAGATCCGTGGCACGGACCACCCTGAGGATCACAGTGCACGGGAGCCACTCACCACGCGGCCGGGTCGTACTCAGCCCAGACCCAGATGAACTCGTCCAGGGGTGAGGCCCTAGGATGGAAGAGTCCTGTGTAAGGTACTCAAAATTGTCCATGATCACGGCCACAAAGGGGTTCAACATCTGCAGGACAGGAAGGAGAAGGGGTGACGTAGAGAGACCTCAGCCTGCCCTCTACCCTAGCCCTTACCCTCCAGCCAAAGTCTGTGCGAAACCATCATGGCAGCGGAGGCCACTCTGACTCAGCCAGAGCCCGTCCAGCCCTGCTCCCCCCAGCCTCTGGGCCTCCCCTGCACCACCACCACCACCAGCCCCCGCAGCAGCCAGCTTCCTACCCCGGGGTTCTGGGTCCCGCAAACTAACCCAGGTCCCTCCCACTCCCTGCTTCTGCTGCCCTACCCTAATTCATGTTGGCACCCCTCCCGCCCCACCTCCCGTCACCACCCTCTTCCCCACCTAGCCAGCCTTCAAGGAAAACAGTGACTTTGGAGTTAGTAGTTTGGACTTCAGAGGCCAAAAGCTCAGCTTCTTTTTTGTTTAATTGAGTTGAAATTCACATAACATACATTTAGTCATTTTGAAGAGTACAACTCGGTGGCTTTAGTGTATTCACAATATTATGCAACCACCTCTCTAGTTTCAAAAATTCTTTTTTTAAAAAGATTTTATTTATTTATTTGACAGAGAGAGACACAACGAGAGAGGGAACACAAGCAGGGGGAGTGGGAGAGGGAGAAGCAGGCTTCCCGCGGAGCAGGGAGCCCAATGCCGAACTCAATCCCCGGACGCTGGGATCGTGACCTGAGCTGAAGGCAGATGTTTGACAACTGAGCCACTCAGGTGCCCCTCAAAAATTCTTTATCACCCCAGAAAATGCCTCCTACTGTAAGCAGTCACTCACTTATTTCCCCTTTCTCCCGTTCCCTAGCAATCTCTGTTCTGCATCTATCGGCTTGTCTCTTTGGGGTACTTCACATAAAAGGAATCCTACAATACAGGACCATATAGGGCCTTTTGTGCCTGACTTCATTCACTTAGTGTGATTTTTTGAGGCTCAGCCATTCATTTGGGTCAGAACTTCATTGCTTTTTAACGCTGAATAATAGTCCATGATAGGTATATACAAGTTTGTTTATCTATTCATCCATTGATGGATATTTGGGTTGTTTCCACCTTTTGGCTGAACTGTTTTCCACAGAAGTTGCTACATTTTACATTCCTATCACCATGTGCAAGAGTTACTATTTCTCCATGTCTTTGCCAATGCTGGTTATTTTCCATTAAAAAATTATTATCTTTCAGGATACCCGAGCCGTAAGGGAGGCCGCAGTCTCCCGATCCTCACGCGCGTGGCTTTTCTTCTCTTCCTCGGTCCTGCATGTCCGGCGCTGCACGCTCCGTCCGAGCGGGTGGGCGCAGTGCTTGAGTGGCTTGGCCCAGAGCGGGCCACATGCTCGGGAAGGGGACTGTGGACTGGAGAGTGGCACAGAGCATGGCGGAAAGCCGAGAACCCCGCGGGGCCGTCGAGGCTGAGCTGGACCCGGTGGAGTATATCCTTCGAAAGCGGCTCCCCCACCGCCTGCCC
>NW_027400306.1:0-548 GCF_003265705.2 Callorhinus ursinus
CGCTTTTTTCAAGCCCAGCTAGTATCTTTAAAGTCATGATTCTGAACTCTAGGTCCGACATCGTACTAATGTCCGTATTAAGTAGGTCCCTGGCTGACGGTACTACCTCTTGTTCTTTTTGCTGAGGTGATTTTTTCGTCTTGTCATTTTGTCCAGAGTAGAATAGATGATTGAGAGAACAAAATGCTAACAGGTTAGCAACGTCCCCAGCAAATATACTGTATACAAATCAGAAAATACCTGAAACCAGGGGGAAAAAAGGGAAAGAAAGAAAAAAGAAAGAGAAATAAAAAAAGAAAAAGAAAAAAAGATAAAAAGAAAAACAGAACAATACAAAAAAAGCAGAATGTAATCAAATATGATCAGGCTAGTGCATAGATCAGTGCCACACACTAGATTTTGGGCGTATTTTGGTCTGTTAGAAAAAAGTGCCTCCTAAAATTTTAAAGGAAGAAAGACATATATGTACAAAATAAGGGTTGATACAATGAAGGGATAGAAGATGAATGTAAAGATGAAAATTAAAAAAGATTTTATAAAAGGACTTG
>NW_027400306.1:648-5748 GCF_003265705.2 Callorhinus ursinus
ATAAAATATGACTCTAAAGATGAAAAATAAAAAATGTTTTTTTTAAAGAGATTGATAAGATGTTGGTTGAAAAAGGGAATAAGAAAAAGAAAAAAAAACAGTTAACAAAAATTAACTTTGATGAACTAATGAATCATGGTAAAAAAAGGCCATGAATTCTATGTGCAGTATTCCCCTAGCGCTGGAGTTCTCCCGTTTTCCTTGATCGGTAAACTTGGTCTTTGCTTTCTGGCTGTTCAGGCTGATCTTCTGGGGGAGGGGCCTGTTGCTGTGGTTTCCAAATGTCTTTGCCGGAGGCTGAATTGCCCCGCCCTTGTCGGTCCGGGCTAAGCAAGCTGCTCGGGTTTGATCCCAGGAGCTTTTGTTCCCTGCAAGCTCTCCGTACAGCCTTGGAGGACCAGGGCAAAAATGGTGGCCTCCCAATCTCCACCCGGAGGAGCTGAGAACTCGGGACCTGCTCCTCAGTGCGCCCCCAGAGAAAAGCAGTCACTTCCGTGTCCCCGGTTTCTGGCCGCACTCCTTGGTCACCAGGCCTGTGATCGAGCATTTCTATGTGTGGCACCTGACCCCGTGTGGAGTCTCCAAACCCAGCAGATCCCTGCGGTGCACATCCGCGCTGCTCCTCCCAGGGGAGGAAGGAGAGTCTCCCCGGCTCTGCCGCTTTTTGGGTCCCTGCTGGACAAGCAGTAGACCGACTGGGCTATGGATCACCGTTTATGGCAAACCGGAGCTGCGAGCCCGCGCCTAGGCTCCATCTCTGCAGCTGGCTTCCCGGCTCTGATACCTGGGAGCTCTGCTACACTCAGGCACCCCCGGTCTTTCTGTGACCCCGAGGGTCCCAAGAACACACTCTCCCGCGAGGGTTCTGCCGCCTGCTTAGCCACTGGAGCGACGTCCCTCAGCGAAGCGGACTTCTAAAGTTCCGATTTTGTGCTCTGCGGCTCCACCACTCGCCAGAAGTGGCCGACAGAGGCCCCCTCCCCCGCTGACTATCCTCCCGAATATCGCGTCGGATTCACTTCTCCGCACGTCCTACCTTCCAGAAAGTGGTCGCTTTTCTGTTCAGAGTGTTGTTACTCTTCTTATCTTCGATCTCCTGTTGAGTTCGTAGGTGTTCAGAAAGTTTTGCTCCCTATTCAGCTGAATTCCTGAGCCCAGACGAAATATAGGTCTCCTACTCTTCCGCCATCTTGCTCCGTCCCCAAGGAATGGAGGAGTGTAGGTTTTTTAGGAGCTCGGGGAGTGGTGCATCATACTCCCAAAGGAAATCAAGCCCCCCTGTTAGCCTTCCCTGAGGGGGCTTCTTACCTGGTGCCCCATCCTGGGCTCTGGAACCTTGACCCGGTGAGTCACTTGCAACTTGAGCTGGGGCAATTATGAAGAAAACAGAAGGAATGCTGGAGGGTGCCTGCATCCTTTTTACTCAGACAACTCCATGTAGCAAAGGAAGTCATCACCTGTGAGGTGTGTTGGGATCCCTGAGGGAAAGGGCTTCCCTTCATGGGCTGAGGTTGTGTCTTTATCCTTATCTGGTCCAGAGCCATGTTGTGTGGCTATGGAGATCCTGACCCTTATGTGACCATGTCATTATCATTATTATTATTTTTAAGAAAACAATATAGACATTGACTTTGAGATACAAATATCAAAATGAAAAACACAAGGTCAAATATATAAAAATGATTGAACTCGTGGCCTTTCTCATTAATATGGGTAATGTAGGGCTGCCCATATGAGAAAGACAAAGGAATTATATTTCAATTAGAAGTGTGCTGTGCACACGTAGTGTTTTATTCTGTCATTTGCCTTATTTCTCTGAAGGGAAAATGGAGTGGTGACTGGAGCTTGGTTTCTGATTTTAAGGAATGGGAGACAAGTGAATTGAAAGAGCTGTGTTGATGCTGACATGGTGCTCACTGCCCAGTGAGCAAAGGTTTGAAGCTCGGACTTGGAAATGTTGGTGTTCAGCGAGGATGTTGTCCGAGTTTCCAGCACATTGAGTCACTTGGCTGGTGTCCCTAATCGGGCTCATTCCTGCCTTTCTAAGGGCAGTTTGAAAGTGGCTTGAAACGGTAAGGTATTTGTGGAGTGGTCTGGAAGGGACACATGTGTGGGCCATTGTAGACACCACCCAGGGAATTCCAGAGCTAATGGTGAGCACATTTGTGAGGCTGGAGTTTGGTTCTCTGTGAGAAGCATTGAGCTGGAGTGGAAAGAAGTCGCTGGGTCTTATGACTCACTGTGTCAGCAGGTCTGAGCCTGGCAGGGTAGTCGGATCAGATAGCTGGGAGGTTGTGATGCCGTGGTGATGGACCGTCGCTCATGATGGGCAGGCCAGCTTGCTACGGGGACAGGGACTGGGCTGAACTCCCTGGTCAGCCCCCTGTTGCAGATGTGATAAGAGAGTTTCTTCCAGTTTGGTCTTGAGCCCTCAGTTCAGCAAGGTGGTTGGTGGGAAGCACCCCAAACACAGCATTATTGATTCTTGCCCAGTGTACCCCCTGCTTCCTCAGAGGAGGCACAGCAGATGTACCCTGCCTGGTGTCTGTGAATTCAGCTGGCAGAACACTTCTTCCAGAGCCACACCCCTGAGATACCGTCTCTCCATGTACCTGTGCTGTGTGCAAGAGGTCACTTTTCATTTGCAACTGAAATCTCAGCTCCTCTGTTTCGATCTGAGGCCACACAGGACACCAGTCTCCATGAAGGTCTAGTTCTAGGTAGAACCTGATGTGTGAGACTGAGGCCGAACCTGGGCGGCCTTCTGACCCTGCTGCAGGCTCCTTCCTGAAAACTGTGCAGCAAAGCCTGGTTTGTGATGACATCACAGGAAAGAGGGACAGGTGCAGCACTCTGCCTGATGACAGGAGGATTCCAGATGTCAATCCCAGGTGGTTGGTGCGGGAAGGAGAGATGTCTGTTTCCCAGGACCTTGGCCAGAGGGAGATTTGGGTCCTGGGATGGGTCTCTGCTCAGCTTTCTCAGATGAGCAACTCAGGCAAGGGGAGGAAGTGTGTGTGCTCACCTGTAATTGAAGGTGTCTGGTTTCAAATCTCACGTGCAGGTAGATTCCTCGTGTGGCTCATTTTCCTGATAGTGTTCAGGGTGCAGTCAGTGGATCCCCTGGTCCCAGGCATCCTGGCTGTGCAAGGATGGGGCACCTTTTCCCCCAGGGCTTTGGACCAGGAAATCGGGGAGAGTCAGTGTTGAAATCATCAGTGTAGGCCTCAGTTTCTACCCTGACAACTATGATAACTGCTGTGGAAATATATACCAGGAGACAGGGCTGCAGCGCTGAAGGGGAGATGGGGGTGGTGCTTGCTATTCACATAGGGGCCAGGTGGGACTTCACTAGGAACGTGAGTGATATCACGTTCAAAAGAAGGTGAGTGATATCACATCAAGAGCATTCTAAACAGAAGGGAAAGCATGTGCAAAGGCCCTGGGGCAGCAGCATACCAGGTATGTCCAGGAACAGCCAGAAGGCCCTGTGGTCACAGGAGACATCTTAGGACATGACCTCAGGGAGCTAACAGAGGGAGACAGAAAGCCATTGCAGTGCTGTGACCACATGGGACCCTGTTTCACTGGGCCATCCTAACTACATTGTTGAGAACAGATGACAGAAGTTTGAGGGTGGGCAAGGGAGGTCCATGATGATTTTCTTTTTAAAGATTTTATTTATTTGAGAGAGAGAATGAGAGAGAGCATGAGAGGGGGGAGGTTCAGAGGGAGAAACAGACTCCCTGGTGTGCAGAGAGTCCAATGCAGGACTTGATCCCGGACTGCAGGATCATGATGTGAGCTGAAGGCAGTCGCTTAACCAACTGAGCCACCCAGGTGCCCCCATGATGAAGTTTTTCCAGGAACTCAGGCAAGAGATTGGTTCCAGTGTGGACCAAACGGGTTGACTTGGAAGGAGTGGTCAGTCCTATTCTGGATAGGTTTTGAAAATGGAGCTCACCAAATTTGCTGATGGGTTAGGTATTGGGCATGGGAGAAAGGAGGAATTGGGGTAACTCCGAGCTGTGGCTGGTTGTCCTGAGTGAGGGGAAGGAGGAGGTTTCTGGGGTAGGCGGTCGTCTGTGTTCCCCATGCTGAGTAAGGGGCATTTCACGCTGGATCTGCTGATGTGTGTGTCCAGGAGAACATGTATCATCTACTCCCTCAGCAACTTTCAAGTACAAGTATTCCCCACTTTTTAAAATTTCATGGTAAGACATTTGTCTTTTTTTATTTTTTAAATGTTCTACGTCATTACACAGCTTCAGTAACAGGAGGAAACCTGAAGAGGATTTCCTTCTTATGAAACATGTCAAAAAATGAGCATCGCGTTCAGCATCTGTTTTGCGGGGAGCCATTACAGAGGTGGCGAGCACCCAAACCAGCTCCTTCCTGGGAACCGCTCTCCGCGTCCAGCCCCCAGCGCATTGAATTGTGTCTGTGAGGATCTGCTGTGCTTCATCTCCATTTATTTTGGGCATCCCTTAGGAATTTGTGTCCCGAGGCCTAGGAAAAGCCAAAGAACTCATTTTTGGAATCTGAGCACGCTCACTAATTTTTCTGTATAAATGAATGTTAATTCCTCCTTTGGTCTACACCATTCCTGCTGTGAAAGGATTCCTAGGAACACTGTCCTTTCAAATAGTGGGGGAAACTGTACCCCATCCTGCAGGGTGAGCTTTAGTCTCCGTGCTGCACAGAATGTTCCATGACTTACGGATTTTATCACTTAATCATTGTGCCTTTGACCACATTCCTTGCCCCCCCATCCCCGAATCTGGCAACCACCAGTCTGTTCTCAGTATCTATGTTTTCAGTATATTTTTCCATGTGGAATGTCCATGAGAGCGTCTGGTATTTGTCTTTCTGTGTGAGTTACTTAGCATAATGCTCCCAAGTTCTATGTTTCTATGTTTGGTTACTGCGAAGAATGTTGCAGTGAACATGCAAGTGCATCTGTCTTTTGGCGGTAGTGTTTTTGTGTTCTCTAGATAAATACTCAGTAGAGCAATTCCTGGATCATGTGGTAGTTGTATTTATTTTTTCCAGGAACTTCCATACTGTTTGTCACAGTGGCTGCACCAATTTACATTCCCA
>NW_027400307.1:0-5747 GCF_003265705.2 Callorhinus ursinus
CCACTCTTACTTTCTGTACACTGAACATCAAAATCGTAGGTAAATATAATAAATGAATACTAAACCACGAGCATCTCTGGACGAGGTGCTGAAGGACATAACAGTGTTTTAAACCACAAATCATAGGGGCACGTGGTTGGCTCAATGGGTTGAGAGTCTGGCTCTTGGTTTTGGCTTGGGTCATGAGCTCAGGGTCATGGGGTCAAGTCCCCCCACGGAGACCCAAATTGGGTCCCGCACTCAGTGGGGTGTCTGCTTGAGATTTTCTCCCACCCTCTGCCCTTACCCCCGCCGCCCGCTCCCCATGCTCACTTGTGTGCTCTCTCTCTCTCAAATACATAAATCTTAAGAAAATAAACTGCAATGCTAAATACCTTATTTCAAATACTCTAATTGATGAATTAATATCTATGATGTAACAATGGCACTTTACCACAGTGACTGGAGAACAGTCCATTTTATTGCCAATTTTATGAATAATTTCATTAACTGTACAATGACATAACACTTACATGCCTTTTTACAAAATGTACTGTACACAGTTATAAGATTATAGAACTAAGCTAAATCATAATTTAATTAGAAAACCCACGTTTGTATTTAGTTTCTATTAAAGGAAAAACTGTGTTACTCTAATATTTTAATGTAATGACTTTTGTTCAAGATTATGAAAAATTTGAATAACTTCTCTCAAGACCATTTCATTTCAAATTTATATAACTTGTTTAGTCAGCTGACCAGAAAGAAAGGAAATAAAAGGAAAATATTTGCCCACATGAGGTAGAGAATGTTCACAGGAATTCCATGCATAGTTCTCTTGGTTGTTCTATTTCATCCTTAACTGGGCCCAAACAAATTTTAAATCCAAGCTTAAATGAGCTTCTTCTATTCTTCTTCCAATAAGGCTCTGTCACTCCCATTTCCGGGTCAGGGAGTACTCACGTCTCTGCAGAGGACTTTGTCTTTGGTTCCTTCCTGCTCATCCAAGGACCACCAACACAGCCATTTTGAGAAGGGGATGTATAGACTCTGCTGTTTTTACTCACAGGCAACACTGGTTTCTGATTAGGCTTGCCACCCTCATATCAAGTGGTAATGTCCTGTATATGCAACACAACAAGTATCCCATAAAATTTTGGATATTCTTTTGGAGAATAAAAACTGTGAAGCCTTTCAAATACACTTTTGATGTTATTTGGATCACAACACAAGAAATAAGAAATCTTTGAAATATGATAACCATATTTTTCATAAATCTAATCAGTTGGTGTGTCAATGTTACATTCATGGTTTCCAAGTAAGACCATCTCAGAACAACAGCGGCAGTACTCAACTCATCATTATGCAAAGGGAAGTTCCACACAGAAAACCAACCAACTCTTCAAATGCAAAAGGACTTCTTTCCCATTTTCCAGGAGGCCTTTGTCCCCCTGCTAGTTTTTTTTTTTTTAAGATTTTATTTGAGAGCAAGAGACAGAGAGAGCATGTTGGGGGTGGAGGTGGGGGGGGCAGAAGGAGAGGGAGAAACAGAATCACCCCAGAAGATGGAGCTGACGATGCGGGGCTCGATTCCGGAAACATGGGATCATGACCTGAGCTGAAGGCAGACGTTTAACTGACTGAGCCACCCAGGCACACCATCCTGTTCCCCTCTAGTTTTATTGAGAAATAATTGACATACATTGCTGTATAAGTTTAAGGTGTGCAGCAGGGTGGTTTGATTTACATCGATTGTGAAATGATCACCACAGTAGTTTCAGCCAACATCCATCTTCTCAATATGGATACAATAAAAAGAAAAGAAAAGAAAAGAAAGGAGACACATGTTTTCCATGGGATAAGAACTCCTAGGACTTACTCTCTCCTTGTATCTTGCTGCAGTCATCAGGTTGCACCAGATACCTCCATGACCATCCAGTCCAATGTCCATCCCCGAGCCAAGCTGCTGAAGTGACAGCGTTCCCGTGGCCAGTTTCCCGAAGTGTTCGCTGCTATCAGGATCTGTGGCTAGCACTATCTGGGCATTGTTGTCTCTGCCAGTCTCACAGA
This sequence comes from Callorhinus ursinus, assembly GCF_003265705.2. NCBI lineage: Eukaryota > Metazoa > Chordata > Mammalia > Carnivora > Otariidae > Callorhinus > Callorhinus ursinus. Next base: position 2,050 of record NW_027400307.1, read on the forward strand.
AAGTTCCAGCACTGAATCTCTTTCTTCAGTCTTTGGGCATTTAACCGTAGACAATTTGCTCTTTTGTTTGGGGATTGTTTAGTTGTTTAGTAAAAAGGATACAATCCAGGAAGAGCCAGATGGAAGAGATGAATAGGGCAAAGTTATGTGGGGGAATGGCTGTGAAACTTCATGTTCTCTCAAGACCCCCAACCTCCGAGCACTGCCATGAGCTCACCAAACTGGAAATCCTGTGGTTTCCATGTGCATTTCCCTAAAGGCTAGTGATGTTAAGCATATTTTCATGTGCCGACTGCCATTGACGTATCTTCTCTGGTGGTCTGTTCAAATCTTTTGCCTTTTTAAAATTTTTCATTGTCTTTTTATTTTAGAGTTTTGAGAGTTCGTTTTATATACCGAAAATAATTCCTCTATCAGATATATGCTTTGTAAATATTTTCTCCCAGTCTGTGGCTTTTTTTAATTCTCTAAATAGTGTCTTTTTAAATTTTGATTAAGTTCAATTAATGTGTTCTTTTGTAGATCATTCTTTTGGTGTCGTATCTAAGAATTTTTTGCTTAAATTAAGGTCTCAAGGAGTTTCTTTGATGTTTTCTCCTAGAAGTTTTAGAGTCTTAGGTTTTACATTTAGGTCTATGGTCCCTTTGAGTTAATTTTTATTTATGGTAAACTATGAATTGATGCTCGTTTTTTTGTATGTGTATATCTAGTTGTTGAAAAGACTTTTCTTTCTCTACTGTGGCTTCATATCTCTGAAGAAAACCAGTTGTCCACATATGTATGGTTGTACTTTTGAGCTCTGTTTTGTTCCTTTGAACAAGTTTACTTGACACTATTACCACACTCTCTTACTATGTACAGCTTACAAGAGGTCTTGAAATTAGGTACTGTGCAACTTTCAATTTTTTTTTTCCAAAGCCGTTTTGGCTATTTTAGGTCCTTAGCATTTCCATGTGAATTTTAGAATCACTTTATTGATTTATAAAATATATCCTGCTGGAATTTTTTTTGTGATTATGTTAAATCTATAGATCATTTTTTTAAAAGAATTTTTTTTATTTTAAGTAATCAACATGGGGCTCAAACTTAATATCCCAAGGTAAAGAGGCACACACTCTACTGACTGAGCCAGCCAGGAGTCCCAATTCTATAGATCAATTTGAAGAGACATGACATCTCAACAATATCCAGTCCTCTGAAGTATTCACGCAGTGTATCTTTCCAATAAAATATATTTAAGACTTGTTTAATTTCCATTGGCAATGTTTTAGTCTAAGTGTGCAGGTCATTTGTCAATATTTTGTCAAAATTATTTCTAAGGATTTCATCTTTTGATATGATTATAAATGTTATTTAATTTCAATTTTCAATCATTCATTGCTAGTATATAGAGATATAATTATTTTCTGTGTATTAATTATGCATCCTGAAACCTTGGTGAACATACTTTTTGATTCTAGCAGCCTTTTTTTTTTTTTTAAACTAGGCTCCATGCCCAGTATGGAGCCCAGTGTGGGGCTTGAATTCATGGCCTTGATATCAAGAACTGAGCTGAGAGCAAGAGTGGGACGCTTAACAAACTGAGCCTCCCAGGTATCCCTCTAGCAGCCTTTATTTTTTGAAGTATCGTTGCCACAATGTTACGTTAGATTCAGGTAGAAAACATAGTGATTTGACAAGTCTGTATATTGTGCTCATCACAAGTGTAGCTGCCACCTGTCGCCACGTGATACTATCACAGTATCACTGACTGTATTCGCTGTGCCGTACCTTTCATCCCCATGACTTACTTATCCCATAACTGGAAGCCTGTATCTCCCACTTCTCTTCACTCATCTTGCCCTGCCCCCTACCCCCACCCCTCTTGCAACCATCAGTTCGCTCTCTGTATTTATGGGTCTGTTTCGGCCTTTTGTTTTTAGATTCCACCTGTAAGTGACATCATATGTTATTTGACTTTCTCTGACTTATTTCACTTAGATAATACTTTCTACGTCCATCCATGTTGTTGCAGATGTCAAGATCCCATTACTTTCTCTGGCAGAATAACATTCCATTGTGTTTAAACACCACGTCTTTATCCATTCATCAGTCAGTGGACACTTGTGCTGCTTCCATATCCTGGTATTGTAAATAAAGCTGCAATAAACATGGGGGGGATATATCTTCTTGTTTTCTTCAGGTAAATACCCAGTTGTGGAATTACTGGATCACATGTTATTTCTAATTTTTTGAGGAAAGTCTGTACTAGTTTCCACAGTATACCAATTTACATTCCCACCAACAGTGCACAAAGGTTCCCTTTTCTACACATCCTTGCCAAAACTTGTTATTTCTTGTCTTTCTGATTTTAACAATTCGGACAGGTGTGAGGTGACATTTCATTATGGTTTTGATTTGCATTTCCCTGGTCATTAGTGATATTGAGCATCTTTTCATGTGTCTGATTACCATCTCTAGCAGGCTTTTTGTAGATTCCTTTCGTTTTCGACATAGAAAAACAAGTCATCTGTGAATAAGAGGTTTTTATATAATTTTTTCCCCAAACTGGATGCCCGTCTGCCTTCTTCCTTCCTCTTTTCCTTCCTGCCTTCTTGCATTGGCCAGACCTTCAGAGCAATGTTGATTGCAGTGTTGAGAGTGGAATACTTGTCTTGTGTCTGATCTGAGGGACATATAATTAAGCTTTCATTCTTAAGTACGATGTTAGTAATGAAGTTAAGTGTTGAGCATGATATTTCTTCACTGATATCCTTTATTAGGTTGAGGATGTTCCCTTCTACCCCTACTTTGCTAGGAAATTTTTATTTATCTTTTTAATATCAAGAATGAATGTTGGATTGTGTCAGAAACTTTTTCTGCATCTATTGAAGTGGTCATAGATATTTTCTGTTTTACTTTGTTAATCTGGTGAATTATACTGACTTCTTTTTCTAAATAAACTTTTATTTAAGAATTTTAGATTTACAGTAAAGTTGCAAAGTAGTACAGAGTTCCCACCTGCCCTTCACCCATTTTCAACCGGGTTGAAACAGTTGATAGGTTCCCCTGTCCTTAAAATCTTACATTACCACGGTAGGTATGTCAAATTTAAGGAATCAACACTTGTACATTATTATTAGCTAAACTCCAGACTTTATTAATATTTTTCCAGTTTTTCCATGATCGTCATTTTCCTGTTCCAAGGTCCGATCCAGGGTACCACATTGCTTCTATGTTTCAGGTCACATTAATCTCTTGTGCTCTGTGATAGTTGCTCAGTGTTGCTTTGCATTTATATGGCCTTGACTGTTTTGAGGAATACTGATTAGATGTTTGGTAGAATGTCCGTCAATTTGAATTGTTTTATGTTTTTCTAATGGTTATTGGGATTATGAGGTTTTCAAAGAATTCCATGGAGATGAAGTACCCTTCTCCTCACTCCTATGGGGGAGTCTAAGGCATACACGTGACATCAGGGGTGAAACTAAACCTTGGGCCCTAGGGCAGGGTAGTGTTTTCCAGGTTTATTCACAGTTCCCTCTCCATCCTTTATTCTTTGAAATTGAGTTGCTCTGTTTAGCGCACACTTGGGGGAGGTGTTGATGAAGTGTCAGCTCCTGCGAGGTGTAGTATCTACATATACTACTTAGAATTCTTCTGGGGCGCCTGGGTGGTGCAGTTGGTTGGGCGTCCGACTCTTGGTTTGGGCTCAGTTC
>NW_027400308.1:0-5745 GCF_003265705.2 Callorhinus ursinus
TGCATTGATGGAAATGTTCTGTATCTGCACTGACCAACTAGCTACCTGTCGGTATTGAGCTGTGAGTACTGCTGAGGAACTGAGTTTATAATTTTATTTAATTTTAATTTATTAAATAATTAAATTTATTTAAAATAAATAAATGTATATAATTTATTAAATTTAAATAGCCACATGTAGCTAGTGGCTACCATATTAGACAGCAACAATGCTACACATTTTTATGCACCTTTTATTTTTCACTTAAAATATCCCAGAGGTCACTCCATAGCATTACAGAGAGGGAGTCCTCATGTTTTACGCCGGCATAGTACTCTAGGATATAGATATACTTTATATTATTCAACCAGTCCCCTTTGGTAGACATCTGTCTTGTTTCTAGTCTTTTGATATAATGAAATTTTTCTTCCAGGATGACCTTGTGCTCATGTCTTTTTGCATTTTACCTTTGGAATAGATTCTTAGAAGAGTTCAAGGGTAAATACCTATGTAATTTTATTAAGTAGTATCAAACCCCTCCACAGGTTTTGTACCTTTTTATGTTACCTCAAGCAATGTGTGAGAATGCTATTTCCTCAAAGATTATTTAAGAAGAACATTGAGGGAAGGTGAACATCATGTGGTAAATCTATGAAAACCATTTCACTAAATCAGGAGAGTTAGATATTTGGTTTGGTGGTCCTCGTACTATGTTTATCTTTAAGAACTTGGTCTCTAGCATTCTTCTCTGTCTCTTGTGGATCTGGGTCGAGGTCCCCCAGAGGAGGAGAAGAGAGCAGAGGAGGTCTTACATGAAGCAGAAACTCTGTGTCACTACAGATGGACCTCTCCGGTGATTAAATGGAAGGAACCACCCTCCTAGAAATAAGGCTGACTCAAAATCAGTTCAGAAATTTACTACTCTGGGGATGCCTGGCTGGCTCAGTCAGTGAAGCATGCATCTCTTGATCTTGGGGTTGTGGGTTTGAGCTCCACATTGGGCATAGAGATTACTGAAAAATAAAATCTTTAAATAAAACAATTTACCACTCTGATGTAGTGAAGGGAAAATGGAGAAAGTAAAACCTTTAACTTTCTGCCCATGAGAAAAACCAAGACAAAAACCACACAAGGATTGCCTTGCCCTTCTCTCTCTGTGAGGTTTGGTCAGCAGCAAGTAAGAGCCCATTAGTGCTATGCAAGAGAATGGAGGTGTGAGTTACAAGGCTCCTTACAGTCCCTTAGTTTTCCCCTACTCAGCTGTGTCATTATCTGTTTAGGTGCTGGGTCTCCAAGATTCAAGGGGAAGCTTGAACTAAATATGCATGGCGTTGGGGTCTGTTTGAATCATTCATCATGGGTGGGCATTAACATAAATGTTGTTCCCTGTGGGAATTTCGACTTATGCAGTTCTAGATATCAAGAGACAGAAGATGTGGAATGTAGATATGGAATTGGACTGACAACGCCTGACATACAGTAAATACTCAATACACATTAATATGTTAATGAGATGTAAATGCAGGAATAGCAGAAAAGGAAACTATGCATACATTCTCTCAGTCCTTTTATAAACATGATTTTCAACAGAGTTGTGATCACTCAGTACATTTTTTTCATAATTTGCTTTGAGAAAAAAATTTCGTTTCTGTTTATTAAATATAGTATCTTTTCATTGGGAGAAAAGAACCCAAAGAAAATGGAGAAAGATGCCACCTGGTGATCAAAGTCAGAATTGAAAGTCAATTAAGAATAGCCAAATTATGGAAACAGCCCAAATGTCCATAGACAAATGAATGGATAAAGAAGATGTGGTATAAAGGGAGGCAAGATGGCAGAAGAGTAGGGGACCTCGTTTCATCTGCTCCCTTGAATTTAGCTAGATATCTGTCAAATCATTCTGAACACCTGTGAATTCAACCTGAAATGTAAGAAAAGAATTACTGAAATTCTACAAACAGAAAAGCATCCACTTTTTTCAAGGTAGGAGGTGCAGAGAAGTGAATCTCAGGGGATGTATATTGGAAGATAAATGCTGGGGGGGAGGGAGCCTCTGTAAGCTGGCTACCAGAAAGTAATATAGCCCATGAGCACAAAATCAGAAATTTTAGAAGTCTGCTCTAATGGGAGACATCCCTGCCTGAAAGGCACACAGGTGATGAAGTGGGGCAGAATCCTAGGTGGGACAGTGTGGCCTCAGGATCCCCGGGGTCACAGAAAGAACAGGGATGCCTGAGCCAGCAGAGTTCCCAAGCATTGGAGTGGAGAAGCAAGCTATGTATGGTCAGTGAGCACGGGAATGGGCTTTCAGCTCAGTTTGCCATAAACCATAAGTCTCGGCCTGACTGGGTGACCAATGTGTGGGAGCCCTGCAAGGAGCAGTCTGGCGGAGAGCCCTGTCCATCACCCAGGAGAATCGGCATGGGTGTGTACCACAGGAGTCTGCAGCGTTGGGCGCACACAAAAGTGAAGACTGCTTTTCCCTGAGGGGTTACTGAAGAGAGGGGACCGAGATCTTTCAGCTCTGGGGCTGGAGATCAGGGGCCACCATTTTTATTTTCATCCTCTAAAGCAGTGCTGAAAGGCTTCAGGGAACAAAAGCCACATAGAGCCACCTGAAGCAGCTTACATTGAGCCTAGCCCCCTGGCAAGGGGTGGTGCAACTCTGCCAGGGCAAAGACACCTGAGAATCAGTGCAGCAGGCCCCTCCCCCAGAAGACCAGCTGGAATATCAGGTGAATATTAAGTTTAGGAAGCACACAGAACTGCAAAACTCCAGTGCTAGGGGAAAATAGTGTATAGAATTTGAGGTTTATTCTCATGATCCTTTTATCTTTCAGTTTAAAATTTTCCTTTTCTTTTTTCTTTTTTTCCTTTTCAACTAGTTTCTTATTTTATCACTTCCTTGTTTTTAAGATTTTTTAACTTTACTTTTTACATTTACATTTTATAGATATATTCATTTTTGGCTTCCTTTCACTGTATTCAATTTTATTTTTGTATATATATAAGTTTTGCTTTCTTTACAATTTTGAGATTTAGTGTCTTCTTTTTTTAAAAGATTTATGTATTTATTTATTTATTTATTTATTTATTTATTTATTTGACAGAAGAGAGAGAGCACAAGCAGGGGGAGTGGGAGAGGTAGAAGCAGGCTCCCCGCTGAGCAGGGAGCCTGATGCGGGGCTCAATCCCAGGACCCTGAGATCATGACCTGAGCCAAAGTCAGACGCTTAACCCACTGAGCAACTCAGGCACCCCGAGAGTTAGTGTCTTCTAACAAACAGATCAAAATACACCCAGGACCAAGTGGATCACCCTGTTTTGTACACCTGGGAGATTATAGTCTCTCCTTTTCCCCCTTTCTTTTCTTTTTTGGTTTCTGACCTCTTCAGATTTGTCTAGTGTGTATTTTCCTTGGGTCGTGGTTGATATTTTTCGCTCATTCATCCATTCTTCTCTGAGCAAAATGACTAGAGGGAGGAATTCACAACAAAAGAAAGAACCAGAGGTAATATACTCTGCCACAGATCTAATCAATATGGATATAACTAAAAATGTCAGAGCTGGAATTCAGGATAACAATTATGAAATTACTAGGTGGGCTTGAAAAAAACATAAAAGATGGTAGAGAATCTCTTAGTGCAGAAATAAAATCTAATGGGGCTGAAATTAAAAATACTTTAAGATGCAGTCCAAATTGGATGCTATAACAGCCAGGGTAAATGAAGCAGAAGAGAGAGTCAGTGACATAGAAGACAAGATGATGGAAAGGAAGGAAGCTGAGGAAAAGAGAGAAAAACAACTAATGGACCATGAAGGGAGGCTTCAAGAAATCAGCAATACTACAAAGTGAAACAATATTAGAATTATTGGGGTCCCAGAGGAAGAAGAAAGAGAGAGAGGGAAAGAAGGTATATTTGATCAAATCATAGCTGAGAACTTCCCTAATCTGGGGAAGGAAATAGGCATTCAAGTCCAAAAGGTAGAGAGAACCCCCCTCAAAATCAATAAAAATAAATCAACACCCTGACATATAATAGTGAAGCTTGCAAATTTCAGAGATAAAGAGAAAATCCTAAAAGCAGCTCAGAACAAGAACTACTTAACCTACAAGGGTAGGAACATTAAACCATCAGCAGACCTATACATAGAGACCTAGCAGACCAGAAAGGGCTGGCATGATATATTCAGGGTAGTAAATGAAAAAAAACATGCAGCCAAGAATACTTTATCCAGCAAGGCTGTCCTTCAGAATGGAAGGAGAAATAAAGAGCTTCCAGGACAAAAAGAAACTAAAAGAATATGTGACCACTAAACCAGCCCTGCAAGAAATATTTGTGGGCATCTTGTAAGTGAAGAGACAGACCAAAAGTAACATAGACCAGAAAGAAACAATCTACAGAAACAGGGATTTTAGAGGTAATACAATGGCTAAATTCTTATCTTTCAATACTTATTCTGAGTGTAAAAGAGCTAAATGCTCCAATCAAAAGACACAAGGTATCAGATTGGATAAAAAAGCAAGACCCATCCATATGCAGTCTACAAGAGACTCATTTTATTTTTTTTAATTTTTTATTCTTATGTTAATCACCATACATTACATCATTAGTTTTTTGATGTGTTCCATGATTCATTGTTTGTGTATAACACCCAGTGCTCCATGCAGAACATGCCCTCTTTAATACCCATCACCAGGCTAACCCATCCTCCCACCCCTTCCCCTCTAGAACCCTCAGTTTGTTTTTCAGAGTCCATTGTCTTACAAGAGACTCATTTTGACCTAAAGTCACCTCCAGATTGAAAGTGAGGGCATGGAGAACCATTTATCATGCTAATGGACATAAAAGAAAGCTGGGGTAGCAATCCTCATATCAGACAAATTAGATTTTAAACCAAAGACTGTAGTAAGGGATGAAGAGGGACACTGTATCATACTTAAAGGGCCTACCCAACAAGAAGATCTAACAATTGTAAATATTTATTCTCCTAACTTGGGAGCAGCCAATTATATCAACCAATTAATAACCAAGTTAAAGCAACACATTGATAATAATACAGTAATAGTAGGGTACTTCCACACCCCACTCATAGCAATGGACATATCATTTAAGCAGAAGATCAACAAGGGAACAAGGGCTTTGAATGGCACAGTGGACCAGGAAGACTTCACAGATATATACAGAGCATTGCATCCTAAAACAGCAGAATACACATTCTTCTCAAGTGCACTTGGAACATGCTCCAGAATAGATCACATAGTGGGTCACAAATCAGGTCTAAACCATTACCAAAAGACTGGGGTTATTCCCTGCATATTTTCAGACCACAATGCTTTGAAACTGGAACTCAATCACAAGAAGAAATTTGGAAGGAACTCAAGCACTTGGAGAAGAAAGAAAAATTAAGCAATTGATCGCATTTATAATTGCACCAAAAACCATAAAATACTTAGGAATAAACCTAATCAAAGACATAAAAGATCTGTACACTGAAACTACAAAACACTTATGAAAGAAATTGAAGAAGACACAAAGAAATGGAAAAATACTTCATGCTCATGGACTGGAAGAACAAATATTGTAAAAATGTCTATACTACCCAAAGCAAGCTACACATTCAATGCAATCCTTATCAAAATAACACCAGCATTTTTCACAGAGCTGGAAGAAACGATTCTAAAATTCATATGGAACCAGTAAAGACCCTGAATAGCCAACATAATGTTGAAAAAGCAAAAGCAAAGTGGGAGGCATCACAATT
>NW_027400309.1:0-471 GCF_003265705.2 Callorhinus ursinus
ATACACATATATGTATGTATATATTTGAAATTCCTGAAGCTTTAATATGTTTTGAAATGAGGTCATCACTTGATCTGATTATTGAAGTGTTACATGTTACAGAAATAACTGAATTTCCTTGTCAATTGCATTGTAGTCTTTTGTCATTTACAAAATGAGTTTCATCTTCAAGGAGATTCATAGAAAGGACTTTTTTAACAAATGCAGGTTTTTCATATCTTTAAAACCATAAAGCTAAAATTGGCAAGAATTTCCACAACTAACTAAAAGCTGTCTTCAAATGTAACAAGAATTAGGAACATGGAATTAAATGAATTGAAGATGATTATAGTTTTGTGACTCTTGCTTAAAACATTGCGGGTTCTCTAACGTTTACTCTTCCAGATTAAGGAAACTTTCTCTTAAGATATCCATGATATACAGAAATAAGATGAAATATTCCTTTGTAAACAAATTGAAGCATTTAACTTT
>NW_027400309.1:481-3346 GCF_003265705.2 Callorhinus ursinus
GAGGTAATGGATGGCTCTACTTCCCTTAGGATTGGTTCGGATGATGCAGTTTGGGACTCCCATGTCCCCAGACAAGTCTTCTCCTACATGCCAGTGATTCCTCACAATTAGGGTATTGTTAAAGTTAGACTTCAAACAAAGGGTTTCTGGATGGTTTTATCCCTTAGCCATATTTGCCCCAGGAGCCACCTGTGTTGATATAAAATTGCAAATAGAGGATTAACCAAGCATACAGTGGCCACCTTTAACCAGACCCAACTTGTTGTCACCCACAAATTGAAAAGATGGCCCTCCAAAACTGGAATGGCCCTTGATATCATGACTGCAGCTCAAGGAGGAACCTATGCTTTATTTAAACAGAGTGTTGAGTATGTACTTCAGATTACCACAAACATGTCACAGGGCTATTAAAAGATATGAATAGCCAAATTGAGGCTCTACAGAATCCTTCCCTCTCTTTCAAGGACTGGTTAAGTTCCTGGTTCCTGGGAGGACTGTGGTCAACTATTAAGGGTCTCTTGTTGGACTTCTCATTCTTATAGCCATCCTGATCCTAATAGGTTGCTTTTTCTGATATTTCTCCACTTGGTGCCAAGACTCCATCACTACAATAACTTCATGTCAACAGCTGGTCCTTACCAGAGATACTTCTTTGCTGTCCACATTGGACTCGGCTGCCTCCTCCTTCCCCTGTATGTTCCCTGACTGACCAGTGTTGACCCATAGGTAGGCACATCTCTAGGCAGGAAGAAGCTACAGAAGATGAGACCTTCCACATTTAATAACCTTAAAGATTTAAAGGTCAAAATTGTTCAGGGGGGAAATGACAAGGAAAACAAGGGCAAGAGAAATGTAGTTTAAATTAGCATCTCCTAATAGCCTGCAGCCCACGGATAGATTCCTGAGACGTGCAACATGTGACCTTCCTCAAGGAACTCATGGCTGTCTTACGCTGATGTTTTGCTGGAGACCAAAAGTAACCTTATCTTAACAGCAGCTAGCATCTCAAGGTCCTGAAAGCCTTTCTTCAAAATTCCTTGGAAACTTACTTTACCCCTCCTTTCCCCTCCCTCCACAAGCTCGAAAGTATATAATCCGTCCCTCCTCACAATCTCCATGCAGCTCTGTCTGCCCACATGTCCTGCCCCTGTGCTATCATAAAAACACCTTTTGCACAGTAACATGTCCCAAGAATTCTTTCTTGACCATTGGGCTCTACGATCCTACATCAAAGTGACAAGTGTTCCAGAAAAATAACTGACAATGGTATACTACCTAACATATGGTTTGAAAAGAAAAAGTTAATGCTCCCTTTGAAAATGAAGGTGATGCTTTAATGACAATTCAGAAAGAAACCCAGGAGGGTTAACTGGAAAATAGGAAGGCTGATTGCTCACAAAGTATAGAGGACATAGGAGGAAGGAACTCAGAAGGGAGTAGCACTTCCCTAATTTAACTTGAGGTATACTTTTGACTTCTAGTAACATTCTAATGTTCAATATATTTTTAAAAATAAAAATTAAACCCATAAGAATGAGAAGGGGCAAAATAAAAGATAAAACTGAAAGTAAACTGAAATAGGAGAGAAAAGAAAAAGTCCTCCATTCCCACTCCCACCAGCACAACCTACGCATCAACATATGACCATGTTCAAAGGGCAAACTATGGAAAAAACTGTTGTTCTGAATCTGCATTTCCTTATGTTTTGAGAGGGATAGGAATAGAAAATTTCTTTCCCAATCTACTTTTGTGGTAGAGATAAAAAAAAAAAGTAAAAGAAACAAAGAGAAAGGAAGGAAAGAGGGAAGGAAGGAAGGAAGGAAGAAGGAAGGAAGGAAGGAAGGAAGAAGGAAGGAAGGAAGAAGACTACTTACAGAAAAAGCATTTCAAACACGGATGTTTACAAATGTTGCTTAAAATGATGCAAATGTGTGATTTATAAAAATTCTAATATCTGCAGAGAAAATAAAATTGGAAAGATTTTTTAAAAAAATTTTACATGAAGAAGCTCAGTGAGTTTTAAATCCACTTATTAAGTTTAAATGTTTATGCTTATTTAATTTGGTTTTTAGGTATGATTTGGGGGAGGCTGCTCTCTCAGAAGAGGGACTGAGAGATGTGGGGTGGGAGAGGGGCAGAAGGAGAGAGGGAAGGATGGCAGGAGGAAGACTGGGAGAGAGAAACACACACACACACATATACTGGTCCCCCAATAAATACTAGTTGAAGGTTAAATTTGACCTGTAGATCCAACAGTTTGCTCTCTTGATTGAGGCATCAGCGGTGGAGGCAGATTCTGTGAGACCATCCTGAAACACCCCCAGAGGTGGTGGAATGTCAGACCTATGCTGAGGCTTACTTTGGATACTAAATAAGTTGCCCCCGTTCGGCCCCCAGGAAAGGCAAGGGTCTTGAAACAGGAAATAAATTTGCTCTGGGGGCTTAAATGAACCTGATTTCTTCTCCACTTCAGTTTCCAAGTATTTACCATGCTAAATTAGTTCTAGTTCACGCTCTGTTATGATTTGTCCCCTCAATAATGAAAAAGTGAATTAGCTAAGGACCTATTTGTAACTAGATTAATTGGGAGGGCAGAACGACCAGCATGAACCTCCAAATGCATTTTCTCATATTTGGAGAACAATCAGAACTGCTTAATTAAGCATTGAGCAAGATTCTGTTATTGACTGCTCCATGAGTATGCCAGTCCTGGCCAGCTTGCCTTCTGGTCCATTCCCTGGGTGCTTAGGTTTCATGGTGATCCATAATGCACAGTAAGCAGTGCTCATTAACTTGTCCACTGCTTCTTGAAAATATGTTTATGCTTTTAGTGTTTGTGTGCCTTGGAATTAATGAGTCTTATAC
>NW_027400309.1:3356-5742 GCF_003265705.2 Callorhinus ursinus
CAAGGTGTCATTGAGCAAGTCACCAGCAGGGTTCCTGCAGTGAAGAAACTGAAGCATGAACTCCCCTTCAGGCTGTCTGGCCTACAGCACACATAGACAGAGAGTTTAGGGGCAAGAAGAAACCCTCTGGCAATGATGCAGATGTTGGTAGTTGGAAGCCAGGCTGCTACAGTGGTAGGACCCAAGGGGCTATTGGTGGGGCACCAGGATCTGCTACAAATGCCTTTTTACCTTGCAGAACCTGTAGGTTGTTTCAGGTCGTGGGAAACCCTGGTATTTATGTCGGGCAATGCACAGATAATAATGGCAACAATCTGGATAGACATGGCCCTGGAAGATGAAAGGGAACACCTGAAGAGGTAAAATTCCACAGAAGGAAAGGCCTGAGCATTGATTGGGCAACAGATAAAAAACAGGAGCTCAGGTGCTGTGCTCAGAAGGGCTTCATTTGGGGTTTTGACCAAGCTGGGAAAGATGACAGTAAGGTTAACGGAAGGTTCTGAAACTAGGGGAAAAGTAGTATCTCCAGGTTTTTCCATGAAACTGATGGCTTAAAGGTATAGGGTGTTCTTGCATAAAGCAATTGAAAGTAGGTAACCTATACCCAACAGCAAAACTGATAGGCTACGTCTGGATTTTGAATGTGTCTCAGAGACCTGAATGTAACACAGAAGACAACATCCCTTCCAAGAGCTCCAAATTAGAGTCGCCTCTGGAGGACCCCAGAAAGATGTGCTACCAGCCTGTGCTGTCAGAGCTGGGAGCTCAGAAGAGCTTCCCACCGTGAAGGTCTCAGAAGAAATGGAAGAAACAGTGCTTGCTCAGCTGATGTGGGCATTTTAATGTAAGAAGGATGCTTGAAAGCTTCATGTGGCAAAAGATGAAAATATGTCTCCCAGAAAGTAATGCTCACAGAAGCAAGAATTTCCTTCAGTTCAGGTCTGCCACATAGCCAATGCTAAGACAAGATTAGACATGCAAATGGTGTCTTGGGGGAAAGAATAGGAGGAGATAGAGATGGGACAGCCTTCAGACCATGCTGTAGGTTTGACACGTGTGGAAAGAGAGAAGGAAGGAGGATGGATTGGATAAGGAAGAGTTTTGGAGTACGTCACAGTTCCAAAAGGTTTGGACCAGACCACTGGGGAGTCCTCAAGTCAAAGCCCCCTGGGGCACTAACACCCTGCCACACTCTGCTATTGGCTGGTGGCGGTCCATAAGAAGCTTGGCCTCAGTGTGCACAGCACATTCAACGGCACTCCTATGAGCAAGAGATCTGAATAGTGCATTTCTGTGCTTGTCACATGCTTATACGATGCTTATTATGTGCTAGGCTGTTAATCTTCACTCAGTGCTCACATTGATCCTATGACAATGACACTAGTCTTAAGCTCATTTTTACAAGTGATTCTATAACAGAGAATACTAGTGGACTCTTTCCTAGTAGTTATAGTATCTATTTCGATTCTGTTCTAACATTTTCCTTACTGCTGCAGTCATTTTTTTATTATTATTATTGTTTTACTTATCTGGTTCCAATGCTCATTTTAAAATGCATGAATTCCTAAATCATCATTGTGCAATAGAACTTTCTGAGATGATGGGGAAAATTCCATATCAGTATTGTTCAATAAAGTAGACACTGGCCCTGTGTGGCTACCAAGTAGTTGAAAGATGGCTGGTGAGACTATAGGAATGACTTTTTCATTTTATTTAATTTTAATTAATTTCAATTTAATTTCAAAGGTTAGTTTTAAAGCCACATGTAGCTAGTGGGTACTATATATACTAGATAGTGCAGCTTTTAGATAAACCTAGAAAACAAGGAGAGCCAATAGCTCTCTCCCCAAAACCTCAGGGGGTGTTTTCATCACAGTGGTGAATAAACAATGAGCTGGGTTTAGACTTCTGCCTCACACATTGAGAATCTTGATTTGCCAGCACCTCAAGAGCAAAGCCATGTCCTAGGCCTGAAGTCACATTAGCCAGGCTCAGAAGACTGTAGTATAAAACAAGGAAATTTTAATTCATAATAGAAATAACTGCTATGCCAAGCTTCTGGCGTCAACATGACCAACCCAGTCTCTCCCGACACCAGTTTGCCCAGGAATTAGATAACCAAAGAAGAACTTACACAAATTTACATTATGAAATTACATCATTTGACCCAATTTTAAAAAGTGGGCAAGGGGCTTGAGTGGACATTTCCCCAAAAAGGTTACACAAATGGCGAATAAGCACATGAAAAGATGCTCATAATCAAGAATCATTCATGAAATACAAGTCAAAACCAGAATCAGATGCCACTTCGCATGCATTAGAATGGCTATTACCCCCCTAAAAAAAGAAAAGGAAAGAACAAGTGTTGGTGTAGATTTGTAGAAAT
>NW_027400310.1:0-5739 GCF_003265705.2 Callorhinus ursinus
TATTAAATGAGAGAAGTAAGTTGCAGAATAATAGATCCTGTTTGGGTAATAATTTAATAATAAAATTATGTATACTTAGAAGTATATTAATTTCAACTATATGGCATTACCATTTCATCAGTAACAAATCATCAAATATTGGCAATTTTGTATGGTTCGCTCAAATATGTAAGGAAAAGCAAAGCAAATACATGGAATGACAGACACACTCAGCTACTATCCCGGTTAACTATGGAGGAGTAGAATTGCCCAGCGTTAAATGTTAAACCCTGATCTCAGCATGAGGACAAACCCCACGGCCCCCACAAGCCGCCTCAGAACTGAAGCAGAGGGGTGCTGAGGGTCCCCCCTGGATCCCTGACCCCACTACTGTTCCTCCCAGATGCCATCATGTACGTAACTCTGACAGTTTACTTATGTGAGGATCAGGTGACCATTTAAGACCGTATCAACCATAGCTGAAGACGGTGATTAAACCGGAGGCTTTAGAGTTAGACCTGAGTTAAAGCTCTATTCCAACTTGCTGTGACCCGAAGCAACTTTGAGCCCCACATTTCTCGTCCATATAATTGGGATGACAGGAATACATTCATGGGTTTGGGTGAGGAGTAAAGCAGATGCTCTTCAGGGTGAAGCACTCTGCTGCAGGCATTATTGGAGCCGTTTGGTAATTATCCACCAAGGGCAGCCCCGTAAGGAGAAACCTGAGTTCCTACCCGGCATTTAAACCTAAACTCAGAAGCAAATCAGCCGACGACACTAAAGTGCTGTTAACACTGAAAGCAGCACTCTCTAAAGAATTGTAAACTCGGCTGCATTTTTTGTTAGTCTACCTGAAAGTGAAGAAAAGAGATAGGAAAATTATATTGAGGGCAGGTGCCTTACTGAGATGAGTCCATGGATACACAACGAACATTTTCAGTTTCTTTGTCATTCTACTGCCATCATTCTATTTTTACCTTTGTTTTTCCTTCTTTTCCTCAATTCAGTACTTAAGAATATACTCCATACATTTTTCATTTTCTTAAATTTTAATTGTCCTATATACATATTCAGTTATATTAAGAACTTGGCAAAAATTCTCCCAAGAATAAACAAAATTTTCATTTTCAAAGGTTCTTTTAGCTTAATGAGTTTGACTTTTATTAATTACAATTATCATTATACATATGCAGAAAATGCAAATCTAGACCTAATAGAGTAAATTATTTATGACTTTTCCTCCTCAGATCTAAAAATTTTCACTTTGTCCTTTAATTTAATAGGCCTAATGTGTTCTCTGTGATGTTTTTAATGATAATGAAAATTATTTCCAAATATAGGAGGCAGATTCAGGAAATGATGCAAAGTGACATCTATGAGGATATTTTAATAAGGAAGTACTTGTCTTAACTACAGTAAGATCCCAGATTTACTCACTTGCTACACCTCAGACAAGGGAGGGATCCATTTTTTATCGCTAGTAGCTGTCCCTAACTCCTTTATGAGCACTTTCTCCACTGAATGGGGAGGGGGTGGCAGGGAAGGAACCAAGACAGGGAGGGGTTAGAGTTTAATACAGCCCAATCCGATTTTAAAAACTACATACG
The DNA here is from genome assembly GCF_003265705.2 of Callorhinus ursinus. Classification (NCBI taxonomy): domain Eukaryota; kingdom Metazoa; phylum Chordata; class Mammalia; order Carnivora; family Otariidae; genus Callorhinus; species Callorhinus ursinus. The sequence continues at coordinate 1,590 of NW_027400310.1, forward strand.
ATTAATAGTTGGAGCAATTTAGGCAACTCAATTCCCTTGGAGTATATAATTAGGCTCAAAAATCCTTTCCCTTTCCTTCCTTTCTCCAAGGTGGTGCCTACATGTTTGGGGAGTGGGGGCGGAGGCCTCTTCTTGCCTCACCAGGCCCTTTGGAAAGTTTCTATCCTATTTCCCTCACCTGTGATCTCTTAGTTCTGACCCCAGGCACCTACCCCTCCCTTAGTACTCTGAGCCTCCAAGTCACCCAGCCCGGCTAAGTAGGAGCCAGAAATGCTGCCTTAGCTGGTGATGGAAGGAACAAGGAACCTGTCCTCCAACCACACCTCCCGGATAGGCTCTTCTTCTTCCTAAAGTGATACCCTCTCTCCACCTTTCCCTGAAATTATAATGGACATAATGTTGGGAGAAAGAAAACCATTTACTGATAAGGGAACATACGTCAGGAAGTATTCTCCAAATATTATATCCATCTTATAATGTAAAGAGGGAAAAGACAAGATGCAAAATGTGTATACACTATCATCAGAAATTATGTAACATGTATATTAAAAAGTCTGGAATTATATACATCAAATTTTTAAATTACTTTTAATTTTAAACTGTGTGAACAAATGTCATTGCACAGTTGTTTTTCAGCAACCACGACTCAGAACCTGACTTTAAAAATAACAAAAATAGCAAAAAATAGTAACTGCACTTTTTGCAAGATGAAGTTATCACTCAATCTTTCCCATGAACTTTGTTCAATCCTTCTGACACCACTGCCTAAGAAACAGTACGCCAAATGGAAGGCAAAACTCAGGGGCAGATGCAGGGAGCATAGTTCTTCTAGCTCTAGTGGAGAGCACCTGCAAAAATAGGCTATCCGTTTTCATTGTCATATTAATTTTAAAGCTAACATAGTAGAAAGCTGTAGTTGTTATTAATGTTGATAAGCCCAGGAAATAGGATACCATGTTTTTGCTTTTTTTGTAGATCGCTGGGTCACTCTAAAAATCAAGCATTCAAAACCAGTGTTAAGAAGCTGCAACATCAGCAAAATAACAAGGTAAAATAATACTTTTATATGTTGGTTTTGATTACTGAATTTTAAAGAAAATTTAAAACATTTCTAGGTCTCTTGTTTTAAATAGAGATAAGTGAGAGCACTTTTCCTTTATTTGCCAAGCTTTTTAATTTAGTATTGTAAGGTGGGGGTGCTGAAGGCATTTCTTGGTGTGAGGAAGACAGAGACAGAAGGCTGGCATTAACTGAAACATATAGATAAAACAATAAAAAAACAGAAATGATCCAAGTAGTTTTATTCACTTTTTCTTATAAAAATATACATGCAATTTATCAAATGCATTGCAACAGGTTGCAATTTTCATAATAATTTATATTCCTGGAACTGAATAATTTTATGCATATTCTTATAAAATATCTTCAGTGATTTCAAATAATGAGCAAAAACAAAGATATGTAGAGAAACAGAGGAAACATAATTTGTGAACGAGTAACTTCAAGAATTCCTAAAAGTTCATCCTCAGATGAATGTTCCTTTCAGTGTCCTAGATGTCCCTTTCAAATTATTCATCCAACTTATTTTACTAAATTAATTGTCTTACAAACGGAAATAACTTATCTATATCCAGGTTAAATATAGAGATTTTTTAAAAATAACTTTTGAGAAAATACCTTGGAAAACTTTTAGTCTAAAATAAAAAATTTCAAAAAACTTAGACCATCTTTGATGGTAAAAGTGAGTGATAATCAGCCAGTGCCCACTCTACCAGAAATCTATAGAGTCGGGTGGAAACAAACACCTCGAAGCTTGCACTTGGAACAAGTTACTACCATCTATAGACAGTCAAGGATACCTCAGTATCCAAGCACACCAAAGGCTAATCATAATTTCCTATCTCCGGGTGCACACTGGGAAGAACGTGCGCCATTCTGACTTCCTGACACAAAGCAACTCAGAAAGAGAGAATAAGTTCAGACTTGAACCACAAAATGACAACAAAACACCAGATCTGATATTAATAAAATGGGATGAAGCAAACACCAAGTAAATCCTAAAGTCCCAGGTAGAATTAAGGATCACATTTCATCTGAAGCAGCAGAATGGAATAATCATTTGTTTGCCCTCTCTGCTTGAAAAGATGGTTCAGCCTGAGAATCTAAATGGGTCTAAGAAGAGATGGAATACATTCCGACCACGTTATAAAGTTAGGGATATTTTGGAGGGCATCTCCGACCCTTTCAAAGAAGATACCTAAAAGGCAAGCATATTCTTTCAAACACCAGAAGTGACACTGGAATGCTATATGGATTTGACCTCAAGTGGCATTTCTTAAGTTCTTAAAACTATTTCTCTTCCAGATAATCAGGAAAAGAGATTCTGAATTACTGACTGGAGGATATGAAGAATTTAACTATCAAGATTGGGAAGGAAATTAAAAACTAAAAATGTACAGATTATAACTTAATCTGTCTCAAGAGAAATGGTCTGTTTTCTCAAGGAAAATTGTATCCACTGTTAAAAATCTGAAAACATAGGCAGGCATACTCACTAGTCATCAGAATCCAGGCATAGAGTCAACATTGAGAACCAAAACACACAATGTTTCAAATAAAGAAGCATCATGTACTTGATGACTGCAGAATTGCAGAAAAAGATGCTTATTATCAAAACCCAAAACACAACCATTAAAACATATTTCAGCTACTCCTGATAGTCTTCCAGCTACCCTTAAAATACTGCTCATAGATCATATACAAGTGCAACTTACTTATTGTTTAGGGGAGGTTGAACAATATATCATGAGGCAAAGCTCTTCATGTGTTACATGTTCATAAAAGATGACTATTATGCAAGGAGATGCAGGTCTCTCTGAATCATGGACGTATCCAGTATGTAAACACTGGTGGGGGTATATTTGTTCCACACTTCAATGTCTGTCACACACACACACAAAGACCTTCAGTCTTAAGCACACTAATTTTAGAAGAAATTAGTGCTTACACAGACTGTATTGTTGCCAATAATTTCTGAATTGTTCCTTTAAAAGAAAAAGGAAGTGGGGTTCACATATACATACCATGAGAAATCTCTTATGACCACATAAAGCTATGTTAAAGGGGGAGAAAATGATGTTATGCTTTGTCACATAACCAATGCCTGTTTTCCACCACAGATGAACTATGCCTTCCTATAATTTAATAACTCCATCGAATACTGCTGGACACTAACTGTCCTGTGTGCACGGGTAGATTGGCATCAAGGTAATCCATTTTAGTCAGATTTTAATGTGGTACTTAATGAAAAATGATTTCTCTATTTCAAATGTTTCACTATTAATGTATTTGCTGCAAAACCTTAATTTCAATAAAATTAAGCACAATATTCATAGATTTATAATAAAATGGATCTGTTTTACCAGCTATTCCCTGGATTTGCTTTATGGATTCTGATACATGATTTTAAGCATGATTTTCATGCTACCAAAAGATAGCAAAATATTCAACATTGACAGCAACATTTTAGCAGTAAAACTTGAAGAATAAAAACAAATGTTTCCTAATAATAGACACAGTCTCCCCCCACACACACACACCTGGTTACAAATCCTTGAAAATTCACTTCTGTTGGCCTCAGAAATGCATAGCTGCACCCCAACCCTCCCCTGAAGTGAGGAGCTGTGATACGGGATAAGGACATCAAACTGCGCTATGTTGGTCGAGTGCCACAAAGAACTGTGGCAAATGTACGTACTCACTTCCATATTCCTGGAACCCAGAGGAAAACATGCTTGTTAGTAGCATGACAGGCCGACCAAAATCACATGAAAACAATTCCATCAAGAGAGAAAATGAGGGGCGCCTGGGTGGCTCAGTCGGTTAAGCACCTGCCTTTGTCTCAGGTCATGATCTCAAGGTCCTGGGATCGAGCCCTGGAACAGGCTCCAGGCTCAGCAGAGAGTCTGCTTGTCCCTCTCCCCGCCCCCACTCTCTCTCTCAAATAAATAAATCATTTAAAAAATTAAAAAGATAAAAAAGAAAGGAAATGAAAATCTGACAATGATCACCTCCTCATAAGGTGCCCTCCACCCTCCACATTTCAGTTGTGCTCTAACAAGAGCAGGGAATGTTGTTTTTGATGGGGAAG